>NW_026022385.1:20950-69050 GCF_019186545.1 Solanum stenotomum | reverse complement strand
GCTATCCATACATTGCACAAAGTGTTGTCCAAGGGTTACTTGAGGTGGATGGTTTAAGGTGAAGGAATGGGTTATGTGTGGAGTATGTGCTAAAGTGGTTAATGACTTGTATGTTGGTTATGGTTGGATATTGTGACTCTTATACTTGTATTTTTTTTCATGAAGTTTTACCAAATGGCATAAAAGCATGTTTCTCCAATAAACGTCCCTTTTAGCATGTTTTTGCATGTCTTCCATACTTAGTACTTAATTGTGCTAACCCCTTTCTTTCCCTTTTTGACTAAAGTGTAGGGATTTGGAGATGGTGACATGTCATGGCTATTTGATATGTTTCTAAGTGTTGAAGATGAAGACTTGGTGAGTCCTCATATATTCGAGGACAATACCCCATATGTTCTTTTATATTTTTTTAGTATTGTTTAAGTTGTGTTTGAGATTGGTCCCGAATTTTGTACTCTAAAGTATTAGATGGTTTTGAGACATCATGTATAAAGTCTAGAAAGTCTTCCGCTTGCTATTTTTTTTTTTATGAAATGTTTTCTTGGTAAAGAAAGTTTTTAATTCCTTATAGTTTTAGTGTCTATGCGATGAATGAATGCTAAGAGGCTTGTATTAGACCTCTTCGAGGTCGAGTACGCCGGTTACGACTAGGGGGTGATCCCGGGTCGTGACACTTGATGAAAACTAGACCTTTCTTAATCCATTACCTATAATCCTCTTGAATTGTGGTTAATTGAATAGCCAAAGCCTAAGTTGGGGGTGTGGTGAAAAAGAAAAGGGAAAGTCAAGAAGTGCAAAGTCTCCTTTAACCCATGGTGTTGAGAAAAATGGAACCCTTCCATATATATAAAATAAAGAGAAAAAGAAAAAAAAGAAATTTGTTGAATAAAGTACCAAAGAAATAGGGTTCCGAACAATCCATGGGAAGTGAATAATAGGATGACCTATGATGCACTAATGAAAATGATCAAATAAAAAAGAAGGAAGTGTTGAGAGCACCACATTTCATGAGGATAAAAGTCACTGATCCTAAATGACCATACCTTTGCACTCAACCCTGTTACAAGCCTTGTTAAGACCTTTGTGATCTTGAGAAAGTCGAAACAAATGTTGATTGGAAAATACGGGCAAACCTATGGGTGAAAGCATGCATTGTGTTCATATTTGTGAGTGTAAGCGTTGTATCTGATTCCTGAACTTTAAATTGATTATACCTTTGCGTGTGAAAATGGAATCATCATTTGTGTGAGGGCATTCAAAGGCTTTTGTTGAGCTTGAAGTTGCCTTTGAAGCAAATATTGCGAGCTTGAGAATCTTTAGTAATGATGTGTCACAACTTGAATCTTTGAGGACACAATTGATCCTTGTATAAGTAAATTGAGTCTTGTTGTGTACATTCATAATTGAGTCTTGTGTAGCACTATTTGAGACATCTTTGTTGAACTGCTGAACTTGATTTTAACTTGAGGACAAACAAAAGTTTAAGTTGGGGTGTTGATGAGTCCACAAATTGGACTCATTTAGGGTTATATTTTAATAGAAATTGTGTCCTCAAATGCTTATTTTATCTCAATATCTGATGAAAACCCTTAAGTTTTAGGTATTTGAAGTTTGAAGGAAAGCATGGACACTACGTCACAAAAAGGAACGAAAGGGCTGAAAAGAACGAAGAAATGAAGGCATGAGGATCGCCGAGTCCACTTGGCGAGTCGCCGAAGGGTCTTACTTCGCCTTTTGCTCCAGTGTGCCGAGCCTTAAAGGAAAGTATCAAGTCGGCGGAAAAAAGGAGCAGTCGGCGCATCGTCGAGAAGTTTCGCGAAGCAGTACCATGTCATCCAATAACCCAGAGCACGACGATGCTGAAGGCTGGTGCAAGACGGCGATGAACTACACCAAAGGGCGAATCGCCGAGTTGATCGGCGATTCCGACTAACGACGCCAAGTGATCCGCTGCAGCACAAATATGTGAAAACTATAAATACTAGTTAGAGTTGTAGTTTTAAGTGTCGAACAATTATTATAATTTTCATATAGAACAATACTTTTTGATATTTTTACTCTAAGTTTGAGAGGGTTTTGAAGACTTGAAGATCCAAAGGGTTTCATCTTTAAGATTTGGATTTGGGTCTCTTAGATTCTTCAATTTTGGCCTGTATCAAGACTTAAATCTTCATACCCAGCTGAATGCGAGCTCAATTTGGTATAAATTTCTATCTCTTATACACGTGTGGCTAAAAATTCCAATTCTTTGGGTGTGATTTAGCGAATATGGGTTAAGATAATTGTTGGGTCTTGCTTGCTGATAGTTTAATCGTAGTTTAATTGTGATTTCATTTAGTAGTTGTGGATGAATTTAATGAATTTGTAGTTGCAAATACAAGTTTATTTATGTGTTTTCGGCTTGCTCGAGAGAGAGGTCATAAAACTAAAACTACTAAATTGATGGTCGGTGGGAGTGGGTTGACATGAGGTTCAGCTCGAGAGAGTGAATCCTAGTCTCATTCCCACACACTTAGCTCGAGAGAGTGAGCGGGTTAAGGCGTAGGTTGGTCTTCATGCGGCAAGTGGGTGTCTGAGAGGAACGCATTTGAANGCACCCCCCTCCTTACTTAGGACTTGTCTTTTATTTTTCTATTTTTCCTGGCTTTTGACACCCCCCCCCCCCCCCCCCTTTGTTAATTGACACTCTTGTGTCCCCCCTTTAATTTACAATGTTTTTAATCGTTAATGTCTTTAGCTACGACTAGTTAGAACTAAATTTTATTTTTCTATTAATTCTCAAAACCACTCCCTTGGGAACGATCTCAACCCTTGGTTGGGTTACTAAACTATTGTAAGATTGTAGATACTTGCATCGGAAGTTGTGTCTTGATTACGCTAACATCGAAGACACATATGAAGAGAACTGAAATAATACTCTCTACATTCGATATTCCATATCATTTGTCTTCCTTTCATGTTTAGTATTCTTATATTTTTCTCGCTCATTATACAACAAAATAATAATTTTATTAAGTACTAAAAAATTTTAAAAATAAATTAATTAATTAAAATTAAATAAGAAATGAACGGATTAGATTTTCACCCTCTTTTTAGAAAACTGAACAAATTCTTCCACCAACTAATTTTCAGCATTTTGAAATTGCCTTAGAGAAGCCAATAGATAGCTCATGCCCTTGCTCGGCCAAGAAGCTTCTTTATCTTTAGTGATCTTAATATGTATCTAAATAGTAATGTTTTGTCCTGATTTTCTATCATATTAGCATTATCATGATTGGTTTTACTTTTCTCTGAAACGAAAATATAGAAGGAGAAATTTGAAACTATAAAAATTGAATACCATTGTTCTCATACCAAAAGAACATAATAACATTTAGATTGTAGTCATTTAAGAGTTTTGTTTAAGGAGAGATTTTCTCTCAACAATTTTAATATTTTTTTTATGTTACTTTTTTATATATAGGTCAATTGACTAAATTATATAATAATATTATATTTTTTGTCATTTGATTTATCCCCAACATTATTTGCAATTGTAAGCTTATGACGCCCTAATTCTTTCAACCCTAAGAGTAATCTCTTTCATCTAGTTTAGAAGTAGATACAAATGTACGACAAGACTATGTTTTGTAAGAGTTTGAGCCTTTTCTTTCTCCCCATAGAAAATGAGGAGGTAATGAACATTGTTCCTTCCATATTGTACAACTCTTTTGATATATAGATATGACTTCAAACATAAGTCGGACTATATAAAAGAAGAGTACAAAGGTTTAGATGATATATTTACTCTTTCGACGAGGCTATGGAAATCTGAATTCAGTATCTCCTTCCATCTCCATCAACATCTTGCATTACTCTTCATGCTTGGATAATTAGGGTTGCCTCTTGTACTCTCGTTGCATTACACGGTGTCAATTCCAATTGATGTAGAGTGCATTTTAATATTTTCTCACATTTTGATAGATGCATGAGGTGCACACCCTATTTTCATGGAAAAATGAACAATACTTAGAAAATAACTAGTATCGTTGACATTGAACTAAGAGATTCATTCTGTTTTCGGAGACTTGAGGTTGTACCGTTGATATCATGAGGGAATGGAAAGAAAAGCAGGTAGCATAAAGAGGCAACCACACTTCCTGTATGAAAAAAATAATGAGATGTTTAGCTACACTATTTCTCTTAATAGCATAGTCAAAATTTGATAATTAAAAGGTGTGAGCATTGACAGTGTAAAAGTTTTTTCACACTATTATTAGTTCATTGGAAGGCCAGCTACAAGCAATGTTAGTTTGAAAACTTATCAAAGTAGTGAATCAATTCTAGCACTGGATAGTAACGTTGAACCAACCTATAATGGATCCAGTGAATACATCTGTCCAGTGATGCCAATAGTCATCAATCCGAGAAATTCCGACTAATGCAGCAAAGAGTAAAGGAAGCAGAACAATACAAAGTTTTGCAGCATGGCCCCTTCTGTCAAAAGCCTTCACTTTTCCACACAAGTACCATGAGAGGAAAGCAAGGCCAGCAAATGACCCTATATTTTGACAAGCGAAAACTAATGAGCAAGAAGAAAACAAACAAACATGAAGAAACTAAAGAATAAACAAACACTATTAACATGAGGTATGTCCACTGGGAAAGCTTTTACATCCTTCTTTCACAACTTTAGGGTCTCCATGACAATTAACATCCCCCATTAGGTTGAAAGGCCTGCACATGAATTGGAAAAGGTATCCTAATGCAAAATTTGTATAAGTGTTGATGTCAAACTTTTCGAGTTAACTGTTCTGTTATTGCATACTCTGAAAAACACGCACAGAGTATAAAAGAAGAAAAATGAACACTATTCATATATTCTCAGACAACACATAGAGAAAATATTGAACTATGATGAAAGCAATCCAATACAATCTCATGAATTCTCGAACTCTTAGGTCGTGTCTTTTCCAATTACCCCATTGCCATAAACAGTAGAAGTTGACTCCTAGCACAGACCTCGATCACATAGTATCCACTTATAGGCTGAATCACAGATCTTTTGAGTTGGATCATATTTTGGACTACATGAAAGAATATCCAAAGTTCAAGCCATAATATTATGTGAAAGTGTAAGAAGGAGACACACCTCGATTCCATCGGGGAAGCACCTATAGAAGAAATTTGGGCATGGACGACCAACAACATCTTTGATGCTATCGGTGATTACTGCAATCACTAGAACATAATACATGATGCCTAGATTTACAAGAAAAAAGTCATCAATTCTTAGTATCAACTACAATTAAGATCCAAAATTTAAAAATAGTTTTTTTCCTAAATAAACTTCAAGTAAAACTCACCCAATATGGCATGATGCAAATCATATACATCCCTCCTGTAGTGTTAGTAAATGAGAAATACTGAGCATGGTAGAATTACTGCAAATATTTGTTATAGTAGGTAAATAAAACCTCAGAAAATGAATGCACGAGAGTTATTGAGTTTTATAAACCAAAAACAGTGAATAAGGTTTGTAAAGTTATTCAAATAAGTTTGAGTTTTCCAAAAATAAAATTATAACTCCAATTAGTTTCCTATTTTATTAAGGTTAAGTTTTCCAAAATAAATTACAACTCCAATTAATAAGGTTCACTTTTTCAAATTTACTTTTACAACTACAATTAGTTTCCTACACAAATTAGGAAATCTACTCTCTATATATATTTTCTTGCTTTAAAATATTTCTCCATCTTCTTCTTTCTTTTTGTATCTTTTAATTTGGAATTCACATAATTTTCAACTTATGGGGATGAATAATACGGATGAAGATCTGATAAGGTGTTTAACGAAATTCATTCGTGGAATGCCTATCGAATACCATGATATTCCGTATATAGATTTATACGGTAACAAAGAGCCAGCCGAATTATTCCAAAATTCAGGTAATGATCATGTAAACTATTTACTCAATCAAAGAGAAAAACAATAAAGGGTAAAAACTTCGACAGATCAATTTTTGGAGGTCGCATATGGAAAGGGCGAGACAATAGTAAAGAAATTTTGAACAAGGAAAGATCACAAATTGGGTATAGGAAAACTCTTCGTTTTGATGAAGAAAGTAGCAGTGAAGATAAAGAAAGTGTATACTGGATTGTGAAAGAACACTCTCTTGATAAAACTACAATGGATGTATTAAGTAAACGCGGCGAAATCAGACATGAAGACCCTATTGTGTGTTTCATTACAAAGAAAGTCAGTTTATGTAAAAATCATCAATATATTCCTATAACAATCGAGAATGTAGTTCCTGATTGTGTCTCAAATTCATCGAGAGATCATGATGGATGGTTATATGGTGCAAAAATTTGGCAGCTACCATCATTGGATGAACCGTTTAAAGCCTTGACTGATGAAGAATTGGATTACTTTGATACGCCTGATCCTGAATATCCGCAAGCATATAGTGCTAATTAGTAGTACATTTATTTTAGTTACTTTAATTTGTAGAATTATATTATCAAATATTTCTATTGTTATTTAATGGATTACATCTATTTTTAAACTTAATATTTTTTTGGTTCCGATATCCATATTTGAGCCCGAGTAAATCTGAATTTGCGTCAAAAAGTAAAACGCACCTTCCATATACAACTGCACCACATATGATTAGCCGGATCAGTTAATCTTGGAAACTTAGAGCTACATGAATGACAACACTAACAACGACGAACCAGATATAGAACAATGATGGTTAAAGGCAACTAAAATAAGAAATTGCAGATTCGACAACATCAAAACAAACGAGCAGAGGAGCCACAATGATAAATACATAACACAAAATTAATTTGACTTTAAGACCGAATCACTGAAACTGATTGAAAACTAATGTAGGCGCGGGTATTGTTGGGTGCAGCTACTGATGTTCAATTTTTGAAAAACAAAATCCGAATTGATCGCGACTGCAAGAGAAGACAAGGCAATGGGGTCGTTTGGTACTGCTCCCGATTTCTAGTTTTTGGGTTCGTTCTTCGCTGGAAGAAGAAGTAAAAAACGTACAGGTTTCTTTTGGTATTGCTGTAATTGGGTGTTGAATGAATTGGGTTTCTTTTGGTATTGGATTTTGTCTTTGTTGGGCTGATAAAGGCTTAAGGGAATTGGGCTCAAAGTTGGGCTGCTGATGGAGTTGTGTTGAATTTGGAAATGGACCAAAATTGTTCTTAAAAGATGGGGGTAAACAATTGGTTAAAATTGAAATTAAATAATAGCCAAATGAATTTCAATTATAGCCATTTCGAATTTAGCCAATGAATTTGGTCGACATTTAAACAAGATGATCTTTCATAAATTAATTAAAGAGCTTCTTAATCTTAACGAAATAAAATAATTAATTTGATTATAAAATAATTAATTTAATTACAAACTAATTAACTTGAAATTATAACTATAATTTAAATAAAATATTTAACTAAAATGTAAAATCTTTTGTGATGATTTTCAAATATTTATAAAATATATTAATTATATACGTAACTATAAAAACATATTTATTATTTTAAAAACTATAAAATTGTCAAAAATTACATAAAAATGACTTTGGAAAATATATTCAATTTTATAAAGTCAATTATTTCAAATCGTTGGGAATTCAAGAAGCTTGATGATTAATTTATATTGTGGAAGGCTAAAATTGGATGTCAACAACTGTCCCTCATTTGACTTAGATTGATGAAAGAAATTCGAGGCAGATGAAATTGATGAATCCAATTTTTGACCGGCCCCTTCTTCATTCTTTAGGAAAGGGATTTTGGTACAGACTTTAGGAATTATGGCCGAACCCCGGTATCAGGTTTCCTATAAATCTCAAATTTAGGCCACTTGTAATTCGATACGCTTAATTTGACGTACGATTATGAAAGGACTCAAAAGCTATCTCGATATCGAATTTGAAGAGACCAAATTGCTCGGGAATAAGATTTAATGGAGAATATCGGAATACAGCCGAGTTTTCAACATTGTTCCCGTCTACATATCCTTAAACCTTAGGAATCAGACTATCTGCAGTTCGACTCGATCGGTTGAAAAGAAAATCTATTATGCAAGATAACCTTCAGTTCTAGAAAAGTGACAAATGAATCAAGTTTGAAAAAGAGGCTTGCAACCTCTTAGCCATGAATGTGGTGCACTTCACACCCATAACTAAAAATTCACACAGACATAATTTCCACAGCTCTTGGTGCACTGCCACTTAGATTGGAAGTTTCTTCCAATAAGAGTCTGAAAATTTCACCTTATGCAAAACTAAAACTGACAAACTCCAAGGAAAACCCATATGCCTTCTGATAGGGGTGTGGTTTGATTGTGGTGGAAGTCGTTTCTTAGCTCGCGTCCTAAGAGTTTGATACTCCTCTTCGGACTATGTCCCAATTCTCTGCTAAGAAAAAGTTCCACGTTGTGTTGCATCCTTTTTTATGTCGTCTGCACCTGTGGTTTGATTTGAGAATTCATCCTCTTGGATGCTCTCGGCAAAGATTGAAATAAACTTGTTAGTAGTTATTGTAATTTAAATAGAGTAGCGACATGTTTTATCGTATTCGACACATGTTCTTTTCTGTAAATATTCTGACATCAGCCTCCGTCGGTTTTGATGCATTAGATGACAAATTCATATGACTTTTTGATAATGTAGTGTATTGTTGATGACGATGCTTCATTGATAAGATGATGATGATGAAGCTCCATTGGTAGGATGATGTTGATCCATTGGTAGGATGATGTTTATCCATTGGTAGGATATGAATGTATGTCCTTCGGTAGGATGAATGAAACTGATCCATCGGTAGGACATATGAGAATCCATCGATCGGATATATGTAAACACTATCACTTCTGGTAATGTAACATGAATATCCTTCGACGCCAACCTCCTCCGACTTCAATGTGGAATAGATAGGTTGCACATCTTTCACCTCCGAATAGATGCGACTTAAAAATGTCTTTCAACGCCATCCTCCTTCGACCTCAATGTGGAATGGATAGGGTGCACATCTTTCACCTCAATGTGGAATAGATAGACGCGACTTAATAATATCTTTCAACGCAAGAGTCCTCTGACTTGAACGCAGAATAGATAGGGTGCACATCTTTCACCTCCGAATAGATGTGACTTAACAATATCTTTTGACGCCAGCCTCCTCCGACTTGAACGCGTAATAGATAGGGTGCACATCCTTCACCTTCGATTATATGCGACTTAATAATATCTAACGACGCAAGTCTCCTCCGACTTGAACGCGGAATAGATAGGGTGCACATCATTCACCGTCGAATAGATGTAACTTAATAATATATTTTGACGCACGTCTCCTCCAACTTGAATGCGGAATAGATAGGGTGCACATCCTCACCTCCGAATAGATGCGACTTAAAAATATCTTTCGATGCAAGTTTCCTCCGACTTAAATGCGGAATAGATAGGGTGCACATCCTTCACCTCCGAATAGATGCGACTTAAAAATATCTTTCGAAACAAGTTTTCTCCGACTTGAATGCGGAATAGTTACGGTGCACATCTTTCACCTCCGAATAGATGCGACTTAATAATATCTTTCGACGCAGTCTCCTCTGACTTGAATGCGGAATAGAGAGGGTGCACATCCTTCACCTCTGAATAGATGCGACTTAATAATATCTTTTGATGCAGTCTCCTCCGATTTGAACGCCGAATAGATAGTGTGCACATCATTCACCTCCGAATAGATGCGACTTAACAATATCCAAAACCTTCCGTGGGTCCGCCAAATGGTATATAACAACTTCATATGTTAATCATGATCATTATGAGCGATTCAATTCATGCCAAATTGTATATACGATTAGGTTATAAATGTACACATTTTCCTCACTGACAAGAATCTGATTTTCATCACAAATATTGTATGCACTTTTGCTTTCTTGATGATGATTTCACTCGAGATAACTCAATAATATTTACTTTTGCCTATTTTGCTTTATAATTCACTCTTCTTTTAATTAATTATTTCGATTATTTTTATCACAAGTTATAAAGATCAGTAAAATACTGTCTTGTTTTAATAATCCGTATAATATTGAACTTTAACACAATTTTATTTGTTATCCTAAGTTATAAATTTAAAGGTAAATAAATATTAAATTAAAATAATAGAAATTACACGACAATAGTTACTACTATCATATGGAGTACTAAAAATAGCAAAAATTACAAATACTATTTGACCTCTACATATAAGTTTCTACTAATTTTCTTCTTTTCATAATTCTTATCAAATCTAGAAAATAAATATTATTTGCTAACGCGTGCTGTTTTTGAGACATAAATTCAAATCAAGGGGCAGAAAATTATAACTCCAATTAGTTTCCTATTTGAATAAGGTTAAGTTTTCCAAAAATAAATTACAACTCCAATTAGTTTTCCATTCCAATAAGGTTAACTTTTTCAAATTTATTATTACAACTACAATTAATTTCCTACACAAATTAGGAAATATACTCTCTATATATAGTTTCTTTGCTTTAAAATATTTCTCCATCTTCTTTATTTTTGTATCTTTTAAGTTGGAATTCACATAATTTTCAAACTTATGGGGATGAAATATACAGATGAAGATCTGATAAGGTGTTTAACGAAATTCATTCGTCGAATGACAATCGAATACCATGATATTTCGTGTATAGACTTATACGGTAACAAAGAGCCAGCTGAATTATTACAAAATTCAGGTAATGATCATGTAAATTATTTCTTTACTCAATTGAAGAGAAAAACGATCAAGGGTAAAAACTTCAACAGATCAATTGTTGGTGGTCGCAAATGGAAAGGACGAGACAATAGTAAAGAAATTTTGGACAAGGAAAGATCACAAATAGGGTATAGGAAAACTCTTCGTTTTGATGAAGAAAGTAGCAGTGAAGATAAAGAAAGTGTATACTGGATTGTGAAAGAATACTCTCTTGATAAAACTACAATGGATGTATTAAGTAAACGCGGCAAAATCAGACCTAAAGACTCTGTTGTGTGTTTCATTACAAAGAAAGTCAGTATATGTAAAAATCATCAAGATATTCCTATAACAATCGAGAATGTAGTTCCTGATTGTGTCTCAAATTCATCGAGTGATCACGATGGATGGTTATATGGTGCAAAAATTTGGCAGCTACCATCATTGGATGAACCATTTAAAGCCTTGACTGATGAAGAATTGGATTACTTTGATACGTCTAATCTTGAATATCTGCACGCATACAGTGCTAATTAGTAGTACATTTATTTTAGTTACTTTAATTTGTAGAATTATATTATCAAATATTTCTAATGTTATTTAATGGATTACATCTATTTTTTAACTAATTTTTTTTGGTTCCGATAACCACATTGGAGCCCGACTAAATTTGAATTCACGTCAAAAAGTAAAACGCTCCTTCCGTATCCAAGGAGACTCGAATCCGAAACCTTTTGGTATACAAAATTGATACCCATTTAGCTATCTATTTTACTTTATTTATTTGCAGTATATATGTACGTGAAAAATTTGCTGGCTCGGTTTGGTTTTTCCTTTTTTATACGACCAATTCTTTTTTTTATGCCTTTTTTGTTTAATTAAATTCATCGGTCAAGTCAAGTCTTCGAAAATTAGTTAACCTCCACCCTAAAATTCAAAGCAGTATTTTTAAAGACTTTGTTGGGACTCGTCTCGGGGCTCAAGCAAAACCCTTTGAGACTCAAGTGTGAGACGTAGTTCTGTAAGACTTACGCCCTAAGCTTCTGACTGTACGCCCTAAGCACACCCAACGCTCAGGGCTCGTCTAAGAGATCTTTCACAAATGGGTTAGAATCTTTAGTTAACATTGTCAACCCTCATAATTCTTAAATAAAGAATGATACTTAATAATTTTCTCGCCTAACAGATCTTACACAAATGGGTTAAAATCTTTAGGTAACATTGTTAACCCTCATAATTCTTGAATAAATGAATGATACTTATATTTTTCTAATCTATAGAGACAAGAAGATTGAGAGTAACTCAAATAACAAGTTGTAGTATCACATCTTTACTATTTGGTAACGCTGTGAAAGTTATTATATATTACGTAATATTTTTCAAAAAAACATGTGACAAAATTTTGTTTTTTCACTTATTATTAGTCTTCTTGGTTTTTTCATATGGCTCAAAATTATCATATTTTATTTAGTTATTTCAAAGTAATTTTTATTTTATTCATGATGGAGTGATGTTTTTATTATAAATTGTATAGTATGACAAAAAAATATATTTTTAGAAATAATGATTCTTTTATTATTAGAAAGTTAAGATATTAGATTATTTATATTTGTATAATCATGTTAGAAGTTTTATTTTTTATGAGTTTCTTTAATCATGTTTGTAATTATTTCAAACTATTAATGTATTTTTGTAATTTTGGGTTATAATATTATTATACTATATTGTAAATTAAAAATTTAAATATCTATAGGGCTTAAGTCCCACGCCTCGCCCTATACTAAGTAAAATGCCCCTGCTTTTTAAAACACTGGTATGGAGTCACAAAAGATAGGCTCACACCTGGATCTAGCAATGCAGATACATCAAAAGTAAAGACTTTGATCATACCAGTTACAACATCATGTGAATTATCTTTAGTCAAGGTGTCGAAAAAAGAAGGACATGCCCACTTGTCGGCCATACAGATTGTGAAGGGCCTAAAGAAAGGGGAGTCGAAGTTCATAGCCACCATTGCAAGTTCAGGAGAATACAATGATGCTAAGGAGTCCTTTCCACCAATCATAGAGAAGGTTCTTGAAGAAAACAAGGACGTGATGTCAGACGTACTACTAAAGAATTTACCTCCTAGGCGCGAGGTAGATCACAAGATCGAGCTGGAGATTGGAGCCAAGCCACCCACACATGCACCCTATCGTATGGCTCCACCCGAGTTAGAGGAGCTAAGGAAGCATTCGTCCGTCCAAAGCGCCTATGGCTGATGAGTCCACAAATTGGACTCATTTAGGGCTATATTTTGATAAAATTAGTGTCCTCAAATGCATATTTTATCTCAATATCTGATGAAAACCCTTAAGTTTCAGGTATTTGGAGTTTGAGGGAAAGCATGGACACTACTTAGCAAAAAAGGAACAAAAACAGCTGAAAGAACGAAGAAATGAAGATCTGAGAATCGCCGAACCCATTCGGCGAGTTGCCAAAAGGTCTTATCCTCGTCTTTTGTTCCAGTGTGCTGAGCCCTGAAAGAACGGATCAAATCGGCGGTGAAAAAGAGTAGTCGACGTATCGCCAAGCAGTTTCGCGAAGCTGTACTATGTCGTCCAATGATCCAAAACACGACGATGCAGAGGCTAACGCAAGACGGTGATGAACTAGACCAAAGGGCGGATCGCTGAGTTGATCGGCGATCTCGACTAACTTCATCGAGTGATCCTTCGTAGCACATTTCCTGAAAAACTATAAATACTAGTTAAAGTTTTGTAGCATAGTATCAGAGTAGAAATTATTATTATCAAGTTTTATTATTAAGTTTTAATATCAGACTTAGAATATTCTCTCTAACCTTGGAGAGGGTTTTGAAGAACTTGAAAATTCAAAGGGTTTCAACTCCAAGATTTTGGACTTGGGTCTTGTGGATTCTTCACTTTTGACTTGTTTTGAGACTTAATCTTGCATAGCCATTGATGGAAATTGAGATTGGTATACATTTTTACCTTTTTTGCATGTGTAGCTAAAGCACCAATTCATGGGGTGTGATTTTGTGAATATGGTATGTTGGGTCTTGCTTGTTGATGGTTTATTTGTCTTGTAAATGTGATTTCATTTAGGATTTATGGTGGAACTTAATGAAATTGTAGTTGCAAATACGATTTAACATTTGTGTTTTCGGCTTGCTCGAAAGAGAGGTCGTAAAACTAAGACTGCTAAATTGATGGCTGGTGGGAGTGGATCGACATGAGGTTCAGCTCGAGAGAGTGAACCCTAGTACTTCTCCCACACACTCAGCTCGAGAGAGTGAGTGGTCTAAGGCGGAGGTTGTTCTTCATGCGGCAAGTGGATGTTCGAGAGGAACCCATTTGATTCGAGGTAAGTTGCTCGAGAGAGAATTTACCCCCACTATTGTCTATCCTAGTCACAAATATTCAATGGATTTACTATCAAAAGCATGTACCCAATAGTCTAGTCAAACTCGTATTCCTATCACATCCCAAGAATCCCGTCTCTATATTCGTATCTTTCCTTATTTTTGCTGATTTTTCTCTTTACTTGTTTACAAACCCCCCCATTGATAACTGACACTCATGTCAAACCCTTTAATTTGTCATGTCTTCATTCTATAAAGTCTTTAGCTACGGTTAACTTTAGCACTTTCGCGCTTAATCACTAATTTTCAGAAACTGCTCTCTTGGGACTCGACCCTAACCCTTGGTTGGGTTACTTTACTATTGTACGATCGTAGACACTTGCATTGGAAGTTGTGTCTTGATTACGCAAACATCAAAATGGCAACCCTATCGGGGAGTGGTGTTACGTGAAAACTTTTGGTTAAGACGAATTTTGCTTTTGATAGTCGTAGTTTAATAACTTTATTTTTAGTTTTGTTTTGCTTTGAAGTTGTTGATATAGGCAGATACCCTGAGCATGGCTGAGGGAAATGGTAGCAACTCGGCTGAGACGAGTCAAGAAGTCGAGAGGGACTTCAAGTTAACCGCACTGGTAACTCAGCTGAACGAGTTAGCCACCAAAACTTCAGAGGTGAAAAAATGGTGAAAGAGCCAAGGGAGGCACATACCCCATCATGAGCGGAAACAGTCTAGAGACAAAGAGAACAATCATGTCAAGGACACACTCTAAATCATTCTCCAAAATATCATCGAACAAGATCAAATGTTGGAAGAGATGAAAGAGAATATTGAAGTGTTGAATCAAATGATTGTCTCACATTCTAGATCGATCCAGCTGATCAGGACACTCATGAGTTATGCAGTGCCTCCTCTTCACTCAAATGAACTATTGGGGTTACCTAGTAACACTAGGACCAACCCCACCAATGGAGAGTGAGTAAAGACTCGCGTCGTGCCACGACGTTAACTAAGACACTTCTTAGAAGACAACCCAAGGTTTTAAATGCTTTAGTTTGTTTTTATAAATAATGGTGTGTTAGTGGTGCATGTTTAAATGCTGAGAGTGTTTGGAAAATGCATATTGGCGAGTAAAATGGTCAGTCGGCGAATCGCCGAAGAGGTCGGCGTTCCCGATGAATATCGTTGTTTGGACCTCATTTTGATTGAAGGTCCTATAAAACTGGGCGAGTCAAGTGACCACTCGGCGTGTCGCCGGGTGGATCGGTGAGTATGACTAACATCGCTGAATGGACGCGAACTGGATGGTTTATAATGGCCAAAGGTCTCAGAAAATAAACTTCTTCACTTTCCCTCGCTTTTAAACTTCACAAATTCACACCAAGGTAGTATTTTCAATATTCTTATCTTCCATCAGTATTTTAGTTGTTGATTGGTACTCGGAACTAGGATTTCTTTACCGCCTAGCTTTTCAATGGCGTTTTTATCGGCATTTAAGGTTGGTTTCCGAATCCCAAGTTTACATTAAAAAATTTTGTACTCATTTTCAATGATTGTATTGTATTGTTGTGTGCTGGGCCTCTCTGATAGAATTAGAATACATAAATGCCTATTTCAGTTTGTAAATCTTTCCCTTATCGTTTTGATCGCCAAATGGCCGTAATTTTTCTACTTTTAAATGAATGAATTTGCATTTAGTTGTGCTTGTGTGTCGTTTAGATTGATTGGGTGAGGTATGAGTAAGCCATGTTTGTGCTAAAAGACGAAAATTGCTCAATGATAGAGCGGGTGAAAATACTCTTAAGAGTAAATATTGTCAGATGGCTAAATTTGGCAAAACATCGGTAAAAAAATTGAGTATCCCGGGGAGATGGGTAGTACGGGTATTGTTTGAATTTCATTAGTGCATACTTTGATTTTGTTATCGGGGGTTGCGGGGTTGAATTCGAGAAGGTGGATTGAAAATGGGCACGTTGAGCCGCTCCACTAGCTAGGTCGAGCTCGCTGAACCACTCGGCGGTTCGCCTAATAACCCCATCTCCCTTTTAAATTCATGATTTATGTGTTGTTTGAGTCTGTAACTTTCGGTGAGATGCCTTTGGTCACCGAAATCACTCGGTGACTCGTCGAAAGTATTCTTAATCGCCCTTTATATGCTCCCCTGAACCTCTGTTGCACTGTAACTTTTGGCGAACAAACCCATGATCGCAGATAGTAGTTGGTGATCCACCAAAAGGGCCTTCCCATCGCCGACTTGCTATAATTTTTAAGCCAACCCCCTCGGTGAGCCCGACTTAGCTCACCCAAGAGGTTCGGCGAGCCTGTCTGCAATAGATTTTCTGCGTTATGTTTGACTTTTCTACTAATTTGTCCCAATCTCTTGCAGATATGGTTTACACAAATCTAACCACGCAATCTCAAAAGAAAGCACAGGGCATAACCATAAACGAGAGGGGGTCAAATCCTCCAAAGAGGAGAGGAGAAGAACTCTCACCGAGAGATAAAGGCAAAAGGAAGAAACATATAGCTAGAAAAAGAGTAGATATTGAAACCCAGGCTAATTTTTCAGAACCAGAAGATGAGCAGCCTCTTATAAATCGAAGGGATGAACTCCGGGCCAGATCTCAGTCCACATCCACCAATATTCCCTCAGCTGCCACTTTTTCGGCAACAGACTCCGTGCCAGTGCAGACACCTCATGTGGCCCCTGCACTCCCTATCGTTCCTCCTCCTAGACTACTGAACAGACTGAAAGGTGAGGGGGTACATACCATCCTAGAGGAGAAGCTATTATCTATGGAGGGCCTGGAAGGCAAGCATCCCGATGTGATTGACACCCTCCGATACCATGAGTTTGAGCAGTTCACAAGACCCCAAGGCCCTTACATTCCTTCATGGGTTAGGGAATTTTACACAGCTTATGGGGAGTTGGTGCCCAAGAACAAGAAGAAGGCAAGCGAGTTTAGACCGGTAAAGTCGGTCATGGTCAGAGGAAAGGAAGTTGAATGCCACAGCGAGTATATTAACACTGTATTGGATAGACCGCTACACTCTGCACTTCTCTACGAAGGGTTGCCTATTGTTCAATCCCTAAATGACCTGAAGGGTTGGCTGGGTCCTCTGATTTCTGACACCACCCCGAGGTGGCTAGATGCAGGGGAACCTATTGAGAAGAGAGACTTGAACATCCCTGCTAGGTTTTGGTTTGGTTTCATCAGCAACACCATCATGCCATCCCAGAATGAGTCCATTTTGCGTGTTGGAGTACCTTGGGACACTACGAGGGATATTGAGGTCACCCCATCTTCCTCCACTAGCATCTAGCATATTGAGGCTGAGTTCACACGAGAGGAGGTTGATAGGAGGAGAGCAGCTTCGACACATATTTCCCCGGAAGTTGATGTTGACTTGTTACCAGCAAAGGCACCTTCGCCTACTCCGTCCTCTAAGCCTTCAGGTACATCCGCCTACCAGGATTACTCAGGCCATGATCCTGAAGATGGGACAGTTGGCCTATTCAGCAGATGCGAGAGTAACTCGATTGGAGAGATCCATTCCAAGGATGATCGATAGTGCTATCTTGGCTACACTGACCCCCCTTAGGGCCTCTGTTGATGATCTAGCTACTAGATTTACTACTTGTGAGAGTAGACAGGGAAAGACATCCGAGGTTTCGGCTTTGAAATCCGAAGTGGCATATTTGAGGAAGGACGTAGACTATTTGAAGTCTGCCAAATTCACCTCATTGATGCAGGATGCAGCTAACGAGGATGCTCCTGAGACCTCGAGGACTCCTCCAGCTACCACCGGAGATGTACAGAGGGGTAGCACAACATATGAGCAGTCGGATGCAGAGACTGACGAGAAGCTGATAGTAGTACATGAGGAGCAAATGATAGAGAGCCGAGAGCAGAGCATATTTAGAGATTTGTCAGATCTTGTGGGGACGATTGTGCAGAAGGTGATCCAGACATCGCCGACTAAGACGTCCACAGCAGCCCCTAGTGGATATGGCACTGCTATTCCCTCTGAGGTGACTCCGGGCACTGATGCCCAAGTCCATATTGCTACACCGGGCATTGAGGCCTCGACAGATAGAGAGACTGCATAGACATGACTTTTCTTTACCTCCCTCTCTGTCTTACTACTTTTACTTTTGGATTCTTTTATTCGCATTTGAGGACAAATGGTTTTTGTTAGTGGTGGGGTGAGGCCCAACTTTGTTCATATTTATTTTGATTATATATTTTGGGTTGTGAGCTATTATTGTGTTATTACACTGCTTTGCGTGAATGTTTGAGTTTGTGGCTCCTTTTATTTTAAATTGCAAAATGATTTTGACCCATCCAAAATTTTTTGCCACCTCTCGTGTGTTGAATGTGGTTTTTCTTTTGCAAAATTTAAGTCTCAGTTCCGATCAATATCGATGACTTGAATAGTGCTCTCAATCGAACGAACATGAATGTGCGGCTACGATGAGGCCAAATGAAGTTGCATAGACAATAAGTGAACTCTTTGCATCTCGTTATGACTAGCCTAGTATCAAATGGAGTCTCTTGTGATGATCATTGCACACTAGCGAAAGTGTGGAGTCTTGTTTGACTTATAGTGTGTCAATGCCTAGTGTGATGAGCTTACCTGTGAACTAAGCATGATAAGGGCAAGTCAAGAAGTGCAAGGAAAGTCTCATCTTACCCATGGTTTTGAGAAAAATGGAACCCCTCCATATAAAAAAAAAAGAGAAAAGAGAAAGAAAAAGAAAAAGAATGAACAAGAAAGTTGTGGAATAAAGTACAACAGAAATGGGGTTTCCAAACAATTCATGGAAAGTGAATAATAGGAAGAGTTATGAGCATTAAAGAAAATGATGAAGGAAGAGAAAAGAAAGTGTTGTGAGTACCACATTTTATGAGGATGAAAGTCACTGAGCCTAAATGACTATACCTTTGCACCCAGCCCCATTACAAGCCTTGAAAAGACCTTCTTGATCTTGAGTGAGCTGAAGCAAGTGTTGATTGGAAAATACGGGCAAACCTATGGGTGAAATTATGCACTCTGTTCCTCTTTGTGAGTGTGAGCGTTGCATTTGATTCCGAAACTTTAAATAATTAAAACTTTGTGTGTGAATATGGAATCATCCCTTGTGTGAGGGCATTTGAACACTTTGGTTGAGCTTGAACTTGCATTTGAAGCAAGTATTGTGAGCATGAGATTCTTTGATATTGGTGAGTCACAACTTGAATCTTTGAGTGCACATTTGATCTTTGCATAAGTAAATTGACTCTTGTTTTGTGCATTCATGATTGAGTCTTGTGTAGCACTATTCGAGATACCCTTTTTGAATGGGTGAAGTTCAGTTTGCTTGAGGACAAGCAAAAATTTAAGTTGGGAGTGTTGATGAGTCCACAAATTGGACTCATTTAAGGCTATATTTTGATAGAATTAGTGTCCTCAAATGCATATTTTATCTCAATATCTGATGAAAACTCTTAAGTTTCAGGTATTTGGAGTTTGAGGGAAAGCATGGACACTACTTAGCAAAAAAGGAACAAAAGCAACTGAAAGAACGAAGAAATGAAGATATAAGAATCGCCGAACCCATTCGGTGAGTCGCCAAAAGGTCTTATCCTCGTCTTTTGTTCCAGTGTGCTGAGCCCTGAAAGAACGGATCAAATCGGCGGTTAAAAGGAGCAATTGGCATATCGCTGAGCAATTCTGCGAAGCTGTACTATGTCGCCCAATGATCCAAAACACGACGATGCATAAGGCTAATGCAAGACGGCGATGAACTAGACCAAAGAGCGGATCACTGAGTTGATCGGCGATCCCGACTAACTTCACCGAGTGATCCTTCGCAACACATTTCTTGAAAACTATAAATATTAGTTGAAGTTTTTTAGCTTAGTATCAGAGTAGAAATTATTATTATTAAGTTTTAATATCAAACTTAGAATATTCTCTCTAAGCTTGGAGAGGGTTTTGAAGAACTTGAAGATTCAAAGGGTTTCAACTCCAAGATTTTGGACTTGGGTCTTGTGGATTCTTCACTTTTGACTTGTTTTGAGACTTAATCTTGCATACCCATTGATGGAAACTGAGATTGGTATACATTTTTACCTCTTTTGCATATGTAGCTAAAACCCCAATTCTTGGGGTGTGATTTTGTGATTATGGGTTAAATTATCTGTTGGGTCTTACTTGTTGATGGTTTATTTGTTGTGTAAATGTGATTTCATTTAATAGTTGTGGTGGAACTTAATGAAATTGTAGTTGCAAATACGATTTCACCTTTGTGGTTTTGGCTTGCTCGAGAGAGAGGCCGTAAAACTAAGACTACTAAATTGATGGCCGGTGGGAGTGGGTCGACATAAGGTTCAGCTCGAGAGAGTGAACCCTATTCCTTCTCGCACACACTCAGCTTTATAGAGTGAGTGGGCTAAGGTGGAGGCTGTTCTTCATGCAGCAAGTGGGTGTCCGAGAGGAACCCATTTGATTCGGGGTAAGTTGCTCAAGAGAGAATTTGCCCCCACTATAGTCTAGCCTAGTCATAAATACTCAACGGATTTACTATCAAAAGCATGTACCCAATAGTCTAGTCTAACCCGTTTTCCTATCACATCCCAAGAATCCCGACTCCATATTCGTATATCTCCTTATTTTTGTTGATTTTGCTCTTTACTTGTTTACAAACCCCCTCATTGATAACTGACACTCATGTCGAACACTTTAATTTGTCATTCTTCATTCGATAAAGTCTTTAGCTATAGTTAGCTTTAGCACTTTCGCTCCTAATCACTAATTTTCAGAAACCGCTCCCTTGAGACTCGACCCCAACCCTTGGTTGGGTTACTTTACTATTGTACGATCGTAGACATTTTCATTGAAAGTTGTGTCTTAATTACGCAAACATCAATGGCACGCCAGTTCTATTTCAAAAGAAGAAGGATGGATCATTGCGCTTATGCATTGACTACCGGGCGCTCAACAAGGTAACCATTAAGAACAAATACCCTATCCTGCTTATTGTCGATTTGTTTGATAGACTTGGGCAGGCCAAGTACTTCACCAAGGTGGATCTTCGGAAGGGCTACTACCATGTGTGCATTGCGGAAGTGAATGAGCCAAAAACATCGTGCGTGATGAGATATGGAGCCTACGAGTGGTTGATGATGCCCTTCAGTTTAACCAACACACCCGCCACCTTTTGCACGTTGATGAACATGATATTTCATCCCTACTTGGATCAGTTCGTGGTAGTGTACTTAGATGACATAGTCATCTATAATAACACCTTGAAGGAGCACGTGGAGCACTTGAGGAAGGTTTTCCAAGTCTTACGAGAGACCCAGCTCTACATTAAGCCGGAGAAGTGTGAGTTCGCCCAGCACGAGGTGCACTTCTTGGGACATCTCATCAGCCAAGGCGAACTACGGATAGATGAGGCCAAGATCCAGGCGATCCAGGAGTGGGAGGCGCCCACAAAGGTGACCGAGCTGCGATCATTCCTTGGACTTGTGAACTATTATCGCAGGTTCATAAGTGGATACTCCGCTAAGGCTGCTCCGCTGACCGAGTTGTTGAAAAAGAATAAGTCGTGGGTTTAGAGCAAGGAGTGCCAAAAAGCATTTGAAGGTCTCAAGGTCATGGTAACAGAGGAGCCGGTCTTGATGTTGCCCGACTTCTCAAAGACCTTCGAGGTGCATACGGATGCTTCAGATTTCGCCATTGGGGGAGTCTTAATGCAAGATAGGCACCCAATAGCGTTTGAGAGCCGCAGACTCAACGAGACCGAACGATGCTACACGATGCAGGAGAAAGAGATGACTACCATAGTACGTTGCCTACGCACGTGGAGATACTATTTACTAGGCTTCAAGTTTGTGGTCAAGACAAACAACGTGGCCACTAGCTACTTTTAGTCGCAAAAGAAGATCACCCCGATGCAAGCTAGGTGGTAAGATGTTCTAGCTGAATTTGACTATGTCTTGGAGTACAAGCCGAGAAGAGGCAATGTAGTGGCAGACACACTGAGTAGGAAGGCCGAGCTTGCTGCCATCACTACAGCACATTGTGACATTCAAGATGCGATCAAAGATGGAATGCAACCACTTACTCCGTACGATCCAGAGTTGAACAGAACTTTGCGAAGAATGAACAATCAAGGACTTCCAGTTAATCCTATCGGAGGAAATCTAGATGAAGCAGTTGAGTTACAACAGCCAAGAGTAGTTGGTGGGGAAAACCGGGGTCTAGCTGAAAATCAATTGGGAGATGCAGTGAGAGTGCATGGTCCACCAGGCCCACAACAACATGACAACTATCGGGGCAACATCGATATAGCAGACTCTGATGGACCCATTGTCCTACCTCCTCTACCTCCAGGGCACACATTTGTGGTGACTAGTAGTTTGATGCAGATGCTTACAGCAAGAGGCTTATTTTCAGGATCGCCATCGGAGGATCCACATGCTCACTTGGCCAAGCTAAGGGTGGTTTGCAAAAGTTGTGTAGGTAGACCAGACTTGGATATGAATGTCATTGGATTACGAGTGTTCCCTCTGTCACTGACAGGCGATGCTGCAGTATGGTTCACTGAGCTTCCGTATAACTCAATATTCACATGGGACCAACTGGCAGAGGTGTTTAAAGCAAAGTACTATCCAGTGTCTAAGAAGCTCAATCACAAAGATAGGGTCAACAATTTTGTGGCATTACCTGGAGAGTCTGTGAGTAGCTCGTGGGACAGATTCACTGCCTTCGTAAGAAGTGTCCCAAACCACCGTATTGATGATGAGTCACTGAAGGAGTATTTCTATCGAGGACAGGATGATAACAATAAAGTAGTACTTGACACTATTGCCGGAGGTTCATATGGTGATTGTACATATGCACAGATTGCTGAAAAACTGGAGAGGATCTCTCGTAACAATAAAGCATGGAGCACTCGGAGGTCAGATACTGGGAGAAACACATTTGCCGTTCATAGTACAAATAACAACTCTGCAGATGACACTCGTGAAGAGATGGCCCAGATGAGGACCGAATTGGGGTTGGTATTGAAGCATATGAGCGGAGGACCAGAAAAGGTAAATGCTGTGAATTATTTAACTAGAACTCCACTACCAGTGAAAGATTGTTAGTATGAAGAAGATGCTTATACTGTGAATGATCAGACTGAGGGTTTTCGACCAAATGCCCAAGGATCTAACACGGAAAATTGGCGCCAAGGTCAAGGAAACCAAGGTCGGAACTATGGAAATTACAACCGAGAGGGTCACTATGTCCGGGATGGGAACTTCAATCGCGACAACAACTACAACAGGAACAACTATGGCAATAGAAACGATCGGGTTGGACCTTATGTTCCTCCTCAAAATCGGGAATCTGGTGCTAGGGAAACTGGAGGCAATATGGCGCGTATTGAAGATATGATGCAGAAGATGATGAGAAGGTTTGATGCAACTGATGAGAATGTGAAGGAGATGAGAAGCGACTTGTCTGGTATTGGACAAAAGGTTGATGCCTATGCAGTGTCAATAAAGCATCTAGAGCAGCAGATGACTCAGTTGTCTACTGCAGTGAACCCACGTCAACCTGGAACTCTTCCTAGCAACACCATCCAAAATCCAAAGAATAATGGTCATTGTATGGCAGTTACTACTCGAAGGGGTAAACAAACTATAGATCCACCTAGGCCGTCCATGGTGGAAGTTGAGATTAGAAAAGAAGAGGATGTGATAGCGGTTAGTCCAGAGTCTGAGAAAGCAATAGAGCAAGAAGTGGAGATATCATAAAGTGGTCCCCATACCTAGACCTCAACCACCTTTTCCACAGAGGTTAGTGAAGAAGACTGAGGATGGTAAATATCACATGTTTATTACTATGTTGAAGCAACTCTCTATCAATGTTCCTTTGATAGAAGCCTTGGAACAAATGCTTGGGTATGCGAAGTTTATGAAAGATATGGTGACAAAGAAAAGGTCTGTGAGTTTTAAAGATGATGATAGATTGCAGCATTGTAGCGCTATTGCTACAAGATCTCTTGTGCAGAAGAAGGAAGACCCTGGCTTTCACGATCCCATGTACTATAGGGTTGTTACACTTTGCTAAGGCATTGTGTGATCTTGGTGCTAGCATCAACCTCATGCCCTTGTCTATTTACAAGAAGTTGGGTTTAGGGGACCCAAAGCCCACGCAATGCGGTTACTAATGGCTAATCGAACTGTGAAAAGGCCCATTGGTGTACTCCACGATGTGCTAGTGAAAGTGGAGTCTTTCATTTTTTCGGCAGATTTTGTGATTCTTGACTGTGAGGTTGATTTTGAGGTTCCTATCATCATTGGGAGACCATTTCTTGCCACAGGGCGTGCGTTGGTTGATATGGAAAAGGGGTAGATGAAATTCAGACTGAATAATGAAGAAGCAACTTTCAATATTTGTAGGTCCATGAAGCAGAGTGGTGAGCTCCAAACAGTATCTGCCATAACTTACAGAGAGGAGACTAGGACTGAAGTGCAAATTGAAGAGCGGCTAGGTGTTGAGGCACTAGCAGCAGTTATTATGAACTTCGATAGTGATGACATTGAAGAGTATGATGAGTTGGTAGCCGCACTCGATAGGTGTGAATACCGGCCCAAACCAAAGAAGTATGAATTAGACATGAAGAATCGCGAGTCCCCACCTGCAAGACCATCTATTGTGGAAGCACCGAAATTAGAGCTTAAGGCTCTACCACCGCATTTGAGGTATGTGTACTTGGGCAAAGGAAATACTTTGCCGGTCATCATTGCGGCAGATTTGAATGCAGGACAAGTAGAGTGCTTGGTGACTGTGTTGAAAAGGTTCAAGCGAGCTATTGGGTAGACTATAGCGGATATCATTGGGATTCCCCTCGGTATTTGCTCTCACAAAATCCAACTCATGCCAGATCATACGCCCAGTATCGAGCACCAGAGAAGACTAAATCCACCTATGCAAGAAGTAGTCACAAAGGAGATCATTAAGTGGCTGGATGCAAGAGTTATTTATCCCATTTCAGATAGTAGTTGGGTATGTCCTGTGTAGTGTGTGCCAAAAAAAGGTGGTATGACTGTGGTTCCAAATGAAAGAAATGAGCTTGTTCCAATAAGGCCTGTTACTAGATGGAGAGTTTGTATGGATTACCGGAAGTTGAATGCGTGGACAGAAAAGGACCACTTTCCTATGACATTCATGGACCAGATGTTGGATAGACTTGCAGGAAAGGGTTGGTATTGTTTTCTTGATGGGTATTCGGGCTACAATCAAATCTCTATAGCTCCAGAAGACCAAGAGAAGACCACCTTCACGTGCCCATATGGGACTTTTTCTTTCAAACGGATGTCATTTGGGTTATGCAATGCCCCAACGACCTTCCAGTGGTGTATGATGTCGATATTTTTTGATATGGTGGAGGACACTATTGAAGTGTTCATGGATGATTTTTCAGTTGTAGGTGACTCTTTTGATCGGTGTCTAGATCATTTGGCCGAAGTGCTTAAACGGTGTGAAGACTGCAACTTGGTGCTTAATTGGGAGAACTGTCACTTCATGGTTAAAGAAGGTATAGTGTTGGGACATCGAATTTCAGAGAAAGGTATTGAGGTTGATAGAGCTAAAGTTGAGGTAATAGAAAAATTTCCGCCACCCATTTCAATAAAAGGTGTTAGAAGTTTTCTTGGACATGCAGGATTTTATAGGAGGTTCATCAAAGATTTCTCAAAAATTGCGCATCATTTATGCAAACTGCTCGAGAAGGAGAGTAAGTTCTATTTTGATGATGCTTGTCTTAGAGAATTTGGAGAGCTGAAGGAGAAGTTGGTTACAGCACCTATCATTATTTCACCGGATTAGGGACAACCGTTTGAGGTAATGTGCGATGCAAGTGGAGTGGCGCTTGGTGTAGTATTGGGTCAAAGGCGTGAGAAAATTCTTCACCCTATTTACTATGCTAGCAAAGCTCTAAATGTGGCCCAGAAGAATTATACTGTGACCGAACAAGAACTCATTGCGGTGGTTTTTGCATTCGAGAAATTTTGTTCCTACTTGCTTGATACTAAGGTCATAGTGCATACTGACCACTCTGCATTGAGGTATTTGATAGCGAAAAAAGATGCAAAACTAAGATTGATTAGATGGGTACTGTTGCTGCAAGAGTTTGATTTTGTGGTAAAAGATAGAAAGAGAACCGAAAATCAAGTTGCCGATCACTTGTCCAGATTAGAGGAAGAGGCCATGCTAAAGCTTGGAGATAGGGTCGAAATTAATGATGCTTTTCCAGATGAACAGGTATTGGCTGCTTCTCATGATCTGATTCCTTGGTTCGCGGACTTTGCTAATTATTTGGCAAGCGATATTGTGCCTCCCGATTTGTCTTTTCACCAAAAGAAAAAGTTTATGCATGATGTGAAGAAATTCTTTTGGGATGAACCTTATTTGTATCGTAGTTGTGCTGATGCGATTATTCGTCGATGCATGTCCGAGGTAGAGATGTTGAGTGTACTTGAAGCATGTCATTCATCGCTTGTTGGTGGGCATCATAGTGGTATTCGGACTGCACATAAGATTTTGCAGTGTGGATACTACTGGCCTACCATTCACCAAGATGCTCATGATTTCGCCAAGTCTTGTGATCGTTGCCAAAGAGAAGGAAGGATTTCAAAGAGGCAAGAGCTCCCTCTGAATCCTATATTGGTGATAGAGTTGTTTGATGTATGGGGCATTGATTTCATGGGTCCATTCATGAGTTCATATGGGATGAAGTATATTCTTGTTGCGGTTGAATATGTATCGAAGTGGGTTGAAGCAGTTGCGCTCTCCAACAATGAAGGTAAAAATGTCACCGATTTCTTGAAAAAGAACATCTTCTTCAGATTTGGTACACCGAAGGCTATTATTAGCGATGGAGGTTCTCACTTTTGCAATAAGTTGTTCAAGGTACTACTTGAGAAATATGGTGTCCGCCACAATGTAGCCACCCCTTACCATCCACAGACTAGTGGTCAAGTTGAAGTATCCAACAGGGAGATCAAACAGATATTGGCGAAGACCGTGAATGCCAATAGAATGGATTGGTCAAAGAAGTTTGATGATGCTCTATGGGCATACCGCACTGCATACAAGACCCCCATAGGTATGTCTCCCTACCAACTTGTATATGGGAAGTCTTGTCATTTACCAGTAGAACTAGAGCATAAGGCGATGTGGACAATGAAGAAATTAAATTTGGATTGGGGCGCCGCATCTAATCAAAGAATGGATGACTTGAATGCACTTGAGGAGTTTCGCCAAAAAGCTTATGAAAGTTCAGCCTTGTACAAAGAGAAGATGAAGAGGTATCATGATCAAAGAATTGAAATGCGAGAATTTGTGGTTGGTGATCTTGTGCTTCTATTCAACTCTAGGTTGCGCTTGTTTCTAGGCAAACTCAAGTCCAAATGGACCGGACCATTTTTGCTCACGAAATTGTTCCCTCATGGGACGGTTGAGCTGGAAAAAAAGGATGGCACAAGGTTCATGGTAAACGGGCAAAGGATCAAGATCTATTTGGGAAATGCTGAAACCGTGCAAGAAGTGATTGAGGCCTACAATCTTGATGAAGTCTGAGTAATCAAGAGGTCAGCGTCGTGCCGCGACATTAAATCAAGCGCTGCTTGGGAGGCAACCCAAGATGTACAATATAGCCAATGATAGGATATAGTTTTCTCTTTTTTTTTCTCTCTAGTAGTCTGCGCTGTTCAATTTATTCCTTGTATCAAATTTTAGTTTTGTATTAGTGTTGGCTAGAATTAGAATAGGGTCCGTGTCTAAAAAGTGTCCAGAAAATGTAAAAAAATAACCTATTGGTTGCTACATGTGCAGGTACACCACGAAAATTCTGCAGAAAATGGTCTGGTGCAGAAGTCTACGGACACAATCGACGGTTCGTCGATCCATCAACGGACCGTAGATAGTGCCCGTAGATCCCAGGTAAGTTTCTAAATTTTCAAGTATATGAGTAATCTACGGTCCTGATCTACGGACCGTAGATCGACTCACGGACCGTAGACGGGGTCTCGTGAGTCCATACCTCAGGTTGTCTGACCCGACCCAGATTTTCCCATTTAAAAACCCCCATTTGTTTTAAACCATTCACATTCCCTCCATTAATCCCAAAACCGTTTCTAACATTCCCTAACTTCCCTAAATCACTTCATAACTCCTCCATCATATCATTCCTTCCATAATTCCCCAATTTCCCTTCCATTTCAAATACAACCCATCCTATAATCTAACAAAAAGGGTCCGGTGTTTGGTCAGTAACGAAGAGGTGCCTCCTTGGTCTTGCTAATCTTAGTATCATCACGCTATCACCCCACTCTTTGTTGCTTGTAAGGTAATAGACTTTCCCTTCACTTTGAATTTCGATTCATAGATTGAATATAGAAAGTCGAGAGTTGGGTCTTGACCTTGGGTAATTGTTAGATGAAATTGCATGATAAACTTGAAATTTACAATGCCCTTGGAATGATAGATAGTGATTGTGTAGCATTATTGTATGTGATCGTAAAAACTACATGCTAGTTTTGACCTAGGGTTCCACAACTAGTCTAAATTGTTTGGTATACTAATTGGTCGGAATCTTAGGAATGAAGAACTAGCATAATTTAGTGTTGTAAATGCATGATGAGATTGTGTTAATTTTGAAAACTAAGGCCAAAAATGTATGATACCTGGCACTGATGGCATCCACGATACCCCGTCTACGGAACGTAGATCCATCTACGGACCGTAGATGGGGTTCGTAAATGGATGCACATGAAAAATTTCACCAAGTGTGGAACCACGGAGGTGGACTACGGTCCGTAGGTTCATCTACGGACCGTTCTGCACTTCCGTGGTTTCCAACTGCGACCTATATGACAGGCCCCCTGATCCACGGAAGAGATCCACGGATCGTAGATCAGTCTATGGACCGTAGGTCTCCTCCGTGGATGACCACTGTAGCATCTGTCTAAATTTTTTATGTGGGCTTAGTTGAGGGTCGTTACCAATCCTAAAAGTTTTCTTTGCTGCATATGGTTAGTTTTGGCACTAATATCGCTCCCGCAGGTACAATGGCACCCAAGAAGATGGTCACCTACTCAAAGAGGGGCAAGTCCAAATCGGTTGCCCCTAGTTTCCGGTTAATTGATGAGGACACAGACGCCGACACTAATCCAACATATGTGTCTCTCAACCCTAGGACTTCTCGCGCTGCACCCAGAGGCACCCCCCGGAGGGTGCTTCCCGACGTAGTCACTGTCTCCCAGTCTGATGAGGAGCACACACTGATCGGGTCACCAACTGGGGCTGCTTCCAGTTCAGAGGGGTCTATGTCCGGGTCCAAGTCTGCCCATGCTTCAGGCTCGGGGTCTGCCCACTCTTCACGATCCGAGTCTGCCCATTCTACAGGGTCCAATGCCAAATCATCCACAGGGTCTGGAGAGAATGACCAAGCAGCCTCGTCTGATGAGGCAAATAGCTCAGAGTCCATACCTGCACCACAGAATGATGACCCCGCTCCTGTAGCAGGCGAGATAAATAGGTGGTGTATAGAGGGTCAATGGCAGATTTATAGGGATGCTAAGATGGTCAACGACAAACAAAAAATGGCCCGACTAATTACAGAGGAGCGCAGAGTCCTCACGAGGAGCCTGCATACTGTTCCAGACATTCACCGGTTGTTCAACCTTCACAAGTGTGACTGGATAGCTCGAGACCCAGAGACGTACAGCGAGGAGATTGTGCGGGAGTTCTATGCTTCCTATGTTGCTACTCTCCGGGGTTCCATTTCCAAGCGGTCAAAGCCACTAGCGCAGGATTCGCTCACTTCCACTTTGGTTCGAGGGTGCCCGGTGGACATATCCCCTGCCACGATCAGACGCTTTCTCTATGGTCCTACTACAGGACACTCTTGGTCTCTCAACACAGTTGAGTTTGACTACAGATGGGACATCATGCGGAGTGGTGCTTTCCAGAGGAATGCTGAGCAGTGTGAGGCTGTTCTACTATGGTTGGCCAGGTACATTGTTGCAGATGGCGAGCGTGCTGAATGGGTTGCCGCTCCACGGTTGGGCATCCGGAAGGCCACACTAAATTTTGTGGCCAAGTTCTTTTGGCTGCTGGTGCGTAACAGAGTCTCGCCTACAAAAGCTGATAATCAAGTCACTTGGGACAGAGCAGTCATGGTTGCAGCATTGGTAGCGAGTGTGGAGATCGACTTTGCCCGCATGCTGCTAGCAGAGATTCACGAGAGGGCATTCAGGAGGGGGGAATTTGTGAAACAAATTGTAAGAATTCAGTAAGTAATCAATAATCAAAAGTCAATTTCGGTTGTTATCAAGATGAGAAGATTAACTAGGGTAAATGTGTTCCCCACAAGCTCATAACTCAGTAATCCTAGTAATCGTAATCCTTTCCTAGTGTATCACATGCAAAATGATAAGTTAGGTATCTCTAAATCCTTGATCCGGCATCTAGAGAATTTCACCCCGCACCTTGATCCGGCTACGTGTGTATAATTTACTAACCCTTACCTTTACCTCATATTAAACATCATAATCGATGTTTGACTTAGTTATTACTTTGCACCAATCGACACTAGCCTATTAGATAGTATTACACTAAATCTATGTTGATAATTCTTTTCTTGTTGATTACCTCCTTGATCTGGCAAGTAGCAACAAGGCGAGTTCTAACGCGTGCACTCGTTAAAAAGACTTTTAAACGAAAGAATTATCAATGCATGCAAAACACTATTCAAGAATTGTTTATTTACTATTCATACTTTGTTAATCGCTCATGGTTCCCACAACCCTAGTTGTGGATTTAGTTACCCATACTAGCAAGAACACAATTCATAATATTAGATGAATAAATCATGAACTTACGTAACGAGAATAATAAACCCAGAATTTCAACTTGAATTGCAAAGCCAAAATCTTCAAAAAGAATGTAGGAAATCAATAACTGCTAGGGTTGCAATTTAATCTCCAAAGTCACAAGGTAAAAATAGAATAATAATGTCTAACCCCCAAAAATGAGATTTACGTGTCCTATTTATAGAAAACAAATCCTAAATTAAAAGGGAAACAAATTAAGGAAAGTTTGTTCAGGTACGCGTCTTCAATCCACGAGACTGACTTACGGACCGTCGATGGATCTACGGTCCGTAAGTCCCTTCCGTCAGCCAGGACTTAGAAAATATTTCTGCTTCCAAAAAAACCAGCTTCTCTGAAGCAAACGACGGACTAACAGTACGGACCGTAGATCGATCTACGATCCGTCAATCTCCTCTGTAGTTCCATACTTAGAATCTTCAAAAATCAGGTACTGGAACCCTCGCAGTATCATTCTACGGATCAACAATACGGTCCGTAGATCAATCTACGGACCGTCAATGGACACCGTGGTTCTACACTTGGTCAGATTTCCCTGATTTGTCCTCAATCCCATGCCTGCTAATCTACGGTCATCACCTACGGACCGTGAATGGACCTACGGTCCGTAGATCACCTCCGTGAATGCCCTGTTTCTGCATTTCTTGCAGCTGTCTCTATACTTCCGCGCCTGAACACCTTTCCTGCAAAACATGATAAAAACACATAAAAACCAATATAAAAAGGCCCTAGACACACACAACTTGTAAGTGAAATGTATTAGAAATACCGTAAACTCACGGTATATCAAAAAGACAATGTAGTAGCAGACACACTGAGTAGGAAGGCCGAGCTTGCTGCCATCACTACAGCCCATTGTAACATTCAAGATGCGATCAAAGATGGAATGCAACACGACCCGAAGGCCAATAAGCTTATGGAGCTGGCCGCCCAAGGCAAGACAAGGCGCTTTTGGGTGAAAGATGGCCTTTTGCTTATATCCGGTCGGAGGCTCTATGTACCTAAGTTCAGGTCTATCAGGTGGCGAATCATTAAGGAGAACCACGATACACCGTGGGCTTGGCATCCGAGGTAGCTACGTACAAGGGCTTTGATCGAAGCAATCTATTATTGGCCATGAATGTGGGAGGACATCGAGTGTTACGTGTAAACTTATCTTGTGTGCCAACAAAACAAGGTGGAGGAGAGGCAACCAGGTGGACTATTGGATCCACTACCCGTAGTGGAACGTCCATGGGAAAGCGTGACCATGGACTTCATCACTTCCTTACCTAAGTTCGATGGGTATGGAACCATCATGGTCGTGGTGGATAGATTCTTAAAGTATGCTACCTTCATGCCCGCCACAGCCGGTTGCACCACAAAGGAGGCTGCTCGATTTTTGTTCAAGAACGTGGTGAAATATTGGAGGATGCCAAGACATATCATTAGCGATCAAGACCCCTGCTTTATCGGGAACTTTTGGAGGAGTTGTTCGAGATACTTGGCACAAAGCTTCACTTCTCCACAAGTTTCCACCCGCAGACCGACGGCCAAACCGAGCGTGTCAATGCCTTATTGGAATTCTATGTTAGTGCGCACCAGAAGGATTGGTCCAGACTCCTAGACATGGCGCAGTTTTCTTACAATTTGCAAAGGAGTGAGTCCACCAAGCGCACACAATTTGAGTTGGCGACGGGCCAACAACCCCAAACTCCACATTTTTTATCGGTCGCTTCCAGGGAAAGAGTTTGGGAGCCTATCATCTTGACAAGGGATGGGAGGAACAATTCAACAATGCCAAGTCCTACTTGGACAAGGCATTAAAGAAGAGGAAGAAATTTGCCAACCGCAAGCGGCATCCCACAGACTACAAAGTAGGTGACATGATCTTAGTGAAATTCAATCCAAGATAGTTTAAAGCACTAAAGGGCATTCAACAGAACTTAGTGTGAAAATATGAGGGCCCGTTTAAGATCATTTCCAAGGTTGGCAAGATCTTGTACAAGGTGGAGTTACCTCCACATTTCGTGCAAGTGTCCTCATGCCATACCATGAGGATAAGGAAGATCCAAGCCGGAACCAGTTAATACGGGCGCCTATAACTGTCTCTGCCTCGCATGATCGAGAAATCGAGTCAATCATAGACTACCAAGCGAAGAGGAAGCGAGGCCAACAAGCCAGTGCCATGTTCCTTGTTCATTGGAAGGTACAAACTCCAAAAGAGGCCACATGGGAGATATATGTAGACTTGTGGCAATTTAAGGACCGAATCTAGGAGTTCTTACAACAACAATATGCCACGGTCACCGCATCTGTTTTATTAGGAAAATACATTTTGACTGGTTTAGAGTCGCCACTTAATTTATTAAGAAAAATCAAGAAAAACTATTGTTTTCAAAAGACTAAAACAGTAAATCTATTGAAAACTATAAAGGGGGTTCGAGATTCCTATTAATATTCTAGGAAGGTTTTTAAAGCACCTAGAATATCCGCTAATGCGGTTATCCGACAACTAATTATTTGGCTAAAGTAGATTAACTTGAGAATACATGACTAAGTTACGAAAATAAAGAGTTTGAAACTTGAAATCATTTTTAAGGGAAAGGAAAGTATTATAAGAGCATTTACTTAAGCGAAATATAATAAATATTAAGGTCCATTAAAGAATGAGTTGGTTTTAATTTCATTTCAAAACGGCTTTCTTTTGGGGATTTTGAAGTTTCGAGACCTTAATATTAATTTTTAACAAATAAGCACATAATAGCAGTTAAATAGATAGGGAAAGAGAATTTGGGCCCAAATTTGGTTTTCCTGTCCGCCTGGACCAGTATTTGGGCCTATTTTCGTTTTGGGCCTTCTTTGTACCTGTCCTAGACTAACAAAGAAAATATATTACTTCCTTTAGGCCTTAGACCCAATTTTCCCACCTGTCCTAAATTCTAACAAGAACAGTAAATAAGTAGGCTTATGCCCAAAATAACAAAATACAATTCGTTTTGAAATTAAGAGTGGGCCTTTGGCCCAATCCTTTTCAACTCCCGATTTGCTCCGCTTTTCTTTCAATTTCGAGACCTGTTCGTCGATTTTAGGGCTGGCCAACTCGATGAAGGGAATTTGAGCCTTTATGGCTCCCTCGGGATGCAAATGAAAATATGGGATTTCATGGCGAACTCGGACAGATTCACATGCGATAAAAAAGGGAAAAAGATGATTAATATTAAAATAGCAACCAAAAGTGGTGTCTGTTAAAATAAATTATTACCATGACCTTAACAAACACAGATAATTGGCCATAACCATCGATGATGGGGAATAAAAATAGACTTGCTAGACATGGTTGAGACCAAAACATACAAGTACGGACAGATATATTAGTCTAGGCCGCTATTGTAACAAAAAAGAGATATTCATAAACAAAAGGATTAACATGGCTAAAATTCTCTTCACATAGATATGAGTTGAACGATTAAAATAACACAACAAACAAAATTGACCAGGAAAGACTTATACATAATCACACATATCACTTATGGTACCAGTTAGACACCAATATGCATTTAAATTATAAAAATAAAAATAAAAAATGCTTTAAAATGAAAGAAGTAGTGTCTGAGACAACCAAAATTGCATAGTGTGAAACCGACTATTATATTCTTAACGATTCTAAAATCATGAATTAGATTTTTAGCTAACTAATATGTTATACTAGCGATTGGACTGAAAACCAAACTAAGGGAGAAGATGTAATCACACTTGAGTCAATATTGTTCATAAAATAAAATTGAAAAAAAAAGTAAAATAATAATAAAAAAAAAAACCATGAAAGAAATAGCCAAACCGATCACAATACCCAATTAATTTGAAGCACAAGTCAGCCTATGACACACTTAACCGTGAACATGGGGGAACTTAAACAGAAGACAAGCAGCAGAACAACATACAGAAGATAGCACTATTGAACGGGAACATCCAACTTGAAAGAACAATAGAGCTAAATAACAAGTACAAAGCTGACCTTAATCTAAGGAAGAGAAGCAGATCAAAGTTTTGAGAGTTGAAGAAATCGATTTAGGAGCAAAGAGATCTAAAAGGGGAGCTAAACAAACTGATTGAACATTTAAGACTCACTCGAGCTATAAAACATTACTTTGCAAATCGAGCTAAGGAAGAGGAGAAAAAACAAAGAGCCACCGGGAGAAGAGTGATCAAACATCGATCCTGTTGGCATCCATACTTACCCACAACATAAATATGAGCATTATTTCAATGAAAATAGGAATATAGCAGTGCCATGGTGATTAACCAGTGAAAGAAACGGCAAACAGAGAAGCGATTTCAGGATACACACTAAATTATCTTAGAAGCATCCTACAAAACTTAGAGAAATAAGATGAAGAATAAAGACAACACCTAGCCTTAAACACCTCATATAAGCATCTCAAAATCCACGCAGAACACGACTCAAGACAACATATACTGGAGATTAAACGAATAAGAGAGTTAGGAGTAGTTTACCTTTTGACGAGCAGCAACCTGGGACAGGACGAGCAAGGAGAAAGGACGAGCTTTCGGACCACAGCAGAGCTTGGAGAGTTCTTGCGAATCCCAGCAACCCACGAAACAAAGAAAAAAAGAAAAAAAAAGAAGCAATGTATCGTAGATGTGTTTCTTATACGCTTCGTAACTAATCGCTTAAGCTTTTTTCCTCTGCCTTAGTAAAGGATTTCCAACTAAAATCTCCCACGTTTTACAACTCTCTGTCTCCAATATTTTCCAACTCAATCCCCAAAATGCCGAAACTATTATCTTCTCTCTTTTAAAATGTGTTCTTAGTATGTCGTTGAAATATTTCCGCTCAAGCTATCTTGTATTTTTACTCCAAAAATTATATATATATATATATTTTTCCCCCCCTCCTATACTGAAAACAGTAAAGTATATATAGAAAGAGCTTAGGGTTCACGATTTTTGGGGGGAAAGGAATAAAAATCCGGACAGAGAAGGGGCCATCCCCGATTCAAAATTTCAAAAATCCTTTCACAATTAAGGAGGAACACCTTTTCTTGCAATTTTTCTCCCCATTCCGAAAGAGGAAAGGGGAGAAAACGCATGCCTCTGTCTTGCTGTCTCTGGTACGAACCGAGAGAGGAAAAGGAAGAAAACGACAACAAATTTGTAGCGTACTATGCACTATGTTGACGCCGTGTATCTCCCGTGAGGTGCTGCTGCATTCCGTGTGTTTGATGGAAAATTGACGTCGTTTGGAGTTGTTCACGCGTTGGAGAAGATGGGGAAGCTAATGTTTCTATGTTGTTAACGTTCTGGGTTATGTTTTGGGAAGAATTGGATTGGGCCGGGTTATGGGGAATTTCCAATTGGTTTGGAAAGGTGAAAGGGAATTGGAAAAGGAGATGGGCTGCTGAACTCGCAAAAGAGGCCCACGATTTGGTCATTTAATATAACCACATGAATTATCAATTTGATCAAATTGTATTTGGCTAAAACTTAGATAGGATGAATAAATATAATTAATTAACGAGCTTCTTGATTTCAACGAAATAAAATAATAAACTCAATTAAACTTAAATGACTTAAAAACAAACTCATAATTTAAACAAAACTAATTTAATAAGATACTTACTAAAATTAAAATCTTTTTGAGATGATTCTCGAAATATTTATAAAATATATACTAATTATATACAAAATTATATAAAACCTATATATTTCTTAAAAAAAATTATAAAAAGCGACTAAAATTACTTTAAACTTAGAAAATTATTTATTTATCCTTTTGAGTTTTGTAAAACTAATTATTCCAAATCATTGAAAATTAAGAAGCTTGAAAATTAATCTTATAGGGGAGGATCAAAATTAGGTGTCAACAGCATCAACATGTATGGGAGAGTGTCATGTCCCGCCACTTTGCCAGTCAAATTTTGCATCCGAATAGGGTCGAAAGAATCTAGGGTTGTGGAGAGGCTTATGGAGAACTCTAGAACCCGTTAGATATTTCAAGATGACTTTGGAATATCCTAGAATATGTAGAGAATTCTAGAGAGGGACCAAAGTGTAAATACTTTAGGGACTTGTAAAGTAATTATTATTTGCACTTTAGCCCCTAGGTTGTAGTATAAATAGAGGGGGCATTCATTTGCAAAGCATCACTCAAGTTATAAGCATTCCACAAAGCAATACAAAAGCCTTCTTCCAAAGTTCTCTAAAATCTTTTTAAGTCTTTCTTTGCATTCTCCTAGCGATCTAGCTTCAAAAGGCTTACTTGAGCTTACAAGAGCGTGAAAGATTTGTGAGTAAGTTGTCGAGTGTCGCACGGAACATTAGTAAGACTCTAAGTCCGTGACAATAATGTGAGTAAACAAGATGAACGAACATAGACACACAGATAAATAAAATTATCGTGATCAGATGAACCCACTTAAACCTTAATCCATTGACTTGGTTTTGCCTTTGTTAGTCTTTCTTCAATTTTTCCCCATGAGTACACTAAAGCACTGGAACAATCTCTATCAATTTTCACATGATGAGCTTATAAGAGACACTACATTAGCCAATTTTTGGCATTTTCTCATTTCTTATTTGAAGATGAACGAAAGATTTGAGAAAAGGGGCTTTTTCTTTAGGTGTTTAGATAGTTTATTTGTGAGTAAATTTGATGAGTTAAACGGGTAATGGATGAATATTTGAAATTTGGGTTAAATAATTTGTCAAATCGGGTTGAGCCGTAGGATTGCGCCACGTGTACCAAATAAGTCTTCCTTAGTGGGAGGGGCAATTGTGCACCGGTTACTGGACGGCAAGGGCACTAATGAACGAAAAGTATGGAGGAGAGTATTCTTATACCATTAACGATATTTCGGGGTATATTTGTCCTTTTTCCAATTGAATTTAGAACCAAACATATCTCAATTCAGATGGATATATCATTTCTTGTGAATTTGGTAATATATATTTGTAACCAACCATCTAAAAAAAGACATGTATTTAAGTATTTATTTATTAATTGTAATTAAATAGTTTAAAATGTTTACATCTTAATTCAAAATAACTACATTAATTCTAAACTAATAAACTATACATAATTTATTTACTTATAACTTTATTCTCAACTTAGAATCCAAAATTTAATTTATTTTTTAAGTTTAAAATGGAAAAGAAATTTTTTTTTTTTTTTTTTTTTGAAATACAAATCTTTTGGAGGTTTGCCCTACAAATACCAATTTTTTTGTTGATTATTGGTAGTAATATTTTTGGTTTGAAGTTTTTTTATATAAAAAATTGAAAAACAATTAACAATTATTTAAAATCTAAGTAGATGTAAACAAATTAATTTTAGAAATGTGATTTTATCTCAGGCATATTTTTGGAAATACAATTTCAAAAGTATAGGATCTGAAACTTGAAATTTTAAGATTTTACAAATTATTAAGTTATTTGCAATTATAATAATATAGACATAAGATAGATACTATAATATAATAAGAAAAAAAAGAAAATTAGTAAATCAAACTAATAATTAATTTATCGTTAATTAATTAAGTGATAATTTACGCTAAAAAGATTCCTCAATGCAATTCATTGGTTTAAAATTAACATACCAAAACCTTTACAAAGTATCACTTAGTTCTTGAAAGTGAAAGTGATCTTTTTACTCTAATTCTAAAAGACGAAAGAGTTCTTCATTTAGGAATTGTGGCTTCAACGTATGCAGTGATAATACTAAAACATTAATGACAAAGAATGCACATATAATGTTGTCAATTCATTCAAAAAGTTAATCAACATTTTCATATATTTGTAATATATAGACCATTAAGACTAAGTCACAATACCCTCAATTCAGTCTTATGCTGAATTTGGATCCTTCAAATGAAGATCCTCTCAATTTAATGTGTTTATGATGAGCATTTTCTTCTTTCAATTTTTGTTACAAAAATGATGCAAAGAGGTAAACTCATTGAAAAAAAAATTCAATTTGTTACCTGAAAGCCATGAAGCATAATCATAATTTCCGAGGATGATTCTTTTTCAAAGATAAAATCACATAAAAAAGAACGTAAATACTATATTTTGTATTTATAGAGAAAGAAAATAAAGAACAAAAAGTTAAAAGTCTAAAACTGTAAACATAAGTTATAATCAGTTTTAAATTAAAAAACATCAAGTGTTTAAGATAAAATCAAAACCTTAAAACAATAGAAAAATTGTAATCTATCTATATATAATAGGGGTCAAACACATATGTAGACCCTTAAACTTGTCCCTAAATTTCATTTTGGCACTTCAACTCAACCTTGTTCTATTTTGATCCTTTAACTCCAATTTTTATGTTTCATTTTGACACTTCTAAGTGATGTGGCAGAGTGTGTGCATCATACTTTCTCTAAGAGAGTGAAATACAAAAAAAAAAGTATTTTTAAAAAAAATAATAAAAGATTAACTCTTCAACTCCATTTTTTTATGTACCATTTAAACACAAAATACTAATTTTATGATTTCTTTATTTCTATATATGCTCTTCAACTGCAAATTTGCATCTTAAAAATCGTCGTTCGTCCATTAGTTATTGTAAAAAATTCAAATTGATAGATGATCATTTTTTTAAAGTAACAATTTCTTTTTGAGAGTTTCCCTGTACATTTTTATTTATGTTCTTCATATCCACTTTTTCATTTTTAAAATCAACGTCATATCTTTTAAAAGAATAAAATAATGGATGAACATTAAAAAAAATTAGAGTTTCTGTACATTATTGTGTGAAAAATAACCGACAAAAGTGTGTTGATTTTCTTTTTAAAACAATTGATTAAATTAAATAACATCACATATTTTTTTTCATATCTAATCTATTTGGACTAACTCAAATACCAACTTTCTAATTTTTCATTCAACTAAAAACGAGTAAAAAAAAATTCATGTTTATTGCTAATTAATAACACTATAAAAAATGTTGAAACTCGATAGACTTTGTTGGGTTGTCATTGATTTTATTAAGAAAGAAAATCGACGCACTTTCGTCGGTTATTTTTCACGCAAAAATACAGGGAAACTATCAAAAAGAAATTGTTACTTTTAAAAAAATGATCATCCATCAATTTGAATTTTTTACAATAACTAACGGATGAACGACGATTTTTAAAATGCAAAATTGCAGTTGAAGAAAGAAATCATAAAATTAGTATTTTGTGTTTAAATGGTACATAAACAAATAGAGTTGAAGGGTTAATCTTTTGTTATTTTTTAAAAAATACTTTTTTTTTTTGTATTTCACTCTCTTAGAGAAAGTGTGATGCACACACTCTGCCACATCACTTAGAAGTGCCAAAATGAAACATAAAAATTGGAGCTAAGGGGTTAAAATGGAACAAGGTCAAGTTGAAGTGCCAAAATAAAATTTAGGGACAAGTTTAAGGGTCTATATATGTGTTTGGCCTATAATAGGAGAAGTAAAAGTGACACATGTCAGCACCACAAAAAATCATGTTTTTAATTAAAATTAATTACATGTAATAGGATCAAAATAATAAATAACTTTTAAATTAATAATTACATGTAATAGGATGAAACAATAAAATACTATTTTTAAAAAAAAAATTAGAAAATTAATAGTTTTAAACTTAGAGAAAATAGTCAAATGACCCCCCAACCTATTACTCGATTTCCAACTACACACTTATACTTTATGGGGTCCTATTATCCCCTTGAACTACTTTAAAATGGTATAAATATCACCCTAAAACTAGAAACCCACATTCATAACCTGAAGTGGTGGACACGCACGGCCAGCTGTCAAATAAATAAAATTATTTAAAAAAAAAAAACTTTTTTAGATCCTTCTTTCATCTTTATTCTATTTTACCTCTTTTCTTTTTCTTTTAAATTTGTAATTGATATATGCACAAATTGATCCTTCAAACTAAGGATTTCTATAATACTTACCTTAAATCCTTCAATTGTTTTGTTGGCTTTATTAATTTCTTAAAATTTTAAAAAGAAAAAATTTATTATTCTTCATTGTGTTCATCAAATTTGTGCAAATCTGAGAAGTTTGTGAATGTGATCGGATTTGGTGTACTGAATCTACACATTACTTTTTAATTGATTTTGAATTAGTTGTGAAGATTTAAGCCAAAAATCAGAAAACTCCATCAACATACTAAGCTGTCAAAATAAAAAAAAATTGTGGTTACTGGGTTTGAATCCAAATTTGAAAATTTTCATTTTCAATTACTAATTTGTAGAGACTAAATTGAATCCTTTATGGGAATCTCATTGTTAAGTTCTTTTGTTTGAAAACATCTAGATTAATTGATTTGAGTTAAAGAAAAAATTTGACAAATAAGGAGGAAATGCAAATCCCTGGACAACCATTGTTAAAGAGCTTTGAAGCTCAAGAATAAATTTTCAAATTTATCGGTGAGTTCATCTTTTCCGGTGATTATTTCTTCCTCATCGCCGACTCGTTCGATGAATTTTTTCAACAAATATTAAGATTTATCATCTATCAGAGATGGGAATGTTGGGACTGCTATCTTCTTCTCCCATGGAAGTGAAAGGGAAAGTAATTCCTCTCCATTAAAAGAGGTAATTTTCCTTATAAAAAAGGGATAAGGGTCTGAAAAATACCCCAACTTTGGTCAGATTTGCTGTTGCGATACTAAACTTTCATGAGGACCTATTACCTCCCTAGACTATTTAATATTGTATTTTAAACATATATATTTGCCCACGTGAACATAAAAAATAATGCAAAATTATAAATAGTAATGTGTCCACTTGGGCACATATATACCTTTAAAAGACACTATTAAATAGTTCAGGGGGTAAAAAATACGGTATTATATAGTCTAGGGAGGTAATAGGTCCTCATGAAAGTTTAGTATCGCAACAGCAAATCCAACCAAAGTTGAGGTATTTTTCAGACCCTTATCCCTATAAAAAAAATAAAAAAAATAATAAAAAAATATATATACAATTTAAATTATAACAAATATATAATAAAAATATTCTTTTTACTTGTTTTTTTGCTTCTCACTCTCTCAAAGAGAGTGAAATGACTCTCTATGCCATGTCAGCACTTAAAGGATTACTTGATCCGTTTAAAGTAGTTAAAGGGGATAATAGGACATTCGTAAAGAATAAGTGTATAGTTAGAAATCCACACATAGCTTGATGGGGCATTTAAATGTTTTCTCTTTAAACTTACTTAAATTATCTTTTATTAAAAGAATTCTATTACTTTATAACTTTAAAAAAGTAAAAAGAAAAAAGAAACAAAAAAACGTTGTGCATCAGGCATTTTAAATAAATGAATAGCAAAACTGTCCACTAATTAAAAAAAAACTGTTAAATGAAAATATACTTTGTTTTTAAAAAAATAAAACTGATTTACAATTTTTTTTTTCCAATATAGCTTTTTAAATTATTTTTTTGGTAACTGTAATATATTATTATCAAATTTTGCAATATGTACAATGTTTGAAACTCTAGATGTGGACAACTTCCACTCTAGGTATCATACTAGCTCTACGATATATGTCTTGTATGATTACTCTAGTAATCATCTCTATGTTCTTCTTCTTGTTTTGAAATATCCTGTAGTTCCTCTCTTGCCAAATGTAGTAAATTGCTGCTGCTAGAGTCTTTATGTAGACCTCTGCTAGTATGGTTTAAAAAAAATTCAACACCCAAAAAAGAACAAATTTAATAGTTTAAAACTACTACTGTGTCAACCCCTCAAATCTATCAATATATAATAGGAGATGGAAAAACGCCACATGTCAGCGCCACCAATTTTTAAAATTTGAAATAATAGATAAAAAAATTTTATTTAAAAAAAAATCAATTTGGACTACAAGTCCATTTTATTCATATAGAAACTTGAACTCCCAAACGGATCCGAATACATAATTCAAAAAGAAAACTGGTCGGTCCAAAAGTGTCAAGACCAAATGAGTAATAAAAGTGCCCTTTTAAGAGAGGGTTTCCTAATTGTGCTCTCTGCCTCTTACTTTTCATGTTCTTCCTACCTCCTCGAAGATGTTCTCGCTTGTTCTCTGCTTCGTTTTTGGGTGATTAACACTCTTCATCCTGATGTTGTTGGTTCTGCTGTTAAGATCAACTTTCAAAAGTAACTTTCTCTTTCCATCTCTCATATTTGTTTCTCGGCTGATTCTGCTTTGATTTTTTAATGTGTAGAGCCCGGTTTGGATGAGTTCATGATGAACATCTGAAGAGAGTACGAGCCTTCAACTCTGCATATTAGCTCTTGAACAATTTCTTCTTGATCTCCTAGCTGAATACAGGTAATGAATGCAAATCTGACTACCTTTCTCTTGCTTTTTGCTGGTGCCTGCAACACTTTTTGCTGATTGTCATAGCATAACATAGTTAGTTCCCGTACAACTATTTTGCTCCTCCAATAGCTAACATCTATTTGTATATATCATAGCTGTGGGGCCTTGTGACATCTCCTCTGTATCTAAGCATGTTGGTCGTTATTGTCGTTGTTTATTCGCCTTGTCTTGACTCTAATCGATAGGATATGTTGTTTATCAATATTAAGAATCCTCCTGCACATGCTTGTTAATTGATTGAAATTGTGAAATTCTTGCTTCTCTACTGTATATACTGTTGTATTAGCAATACAATCTGCTAGCATATTTGCCTCACTGAAAATATGTTTAACCTGGACATTCATTTGATGTATCATCTCTTATATTTCCTCCATCTTCTCAACCAACTTCCATGGAATTCTCCAATTCCTTATGATCATGTTTTTTAGAAGTAGAGAATTTGTTTCTAATCTTACTTGAACAAATGCTTGCCTTAAGCAAAATTGTAAACCTTTCCATATTGCATGTACTTCTGCCTCCATATTCGAGCCAAGCCTATACTTTCTGCCTCTGCTTATATTAAATCTCCCTCTCTATTTCTAATGCAAAAACCATATGCGCTCTGACCTGGATTCCCTTAACTAGCCCCATCCGTATTACATGTAATCCAACCCTCTTCTGGTGGACGCCAGCTCACAATGTGATAATAAAGAGTTGGTTTATACCTTTGCAATGTATCCACCATTTCTGTCCACTGGTGTGAGTTATGCCTAAGCCACAAAAATTTAACCTTGATTAATTGGTGTATTGTCAATTGGCATTGATAAAACATCCAGTTGTAAGAGGATTCCTTTCCATGTCTTCATGAGTTTCTCCATTTCCATAATTCCCATATTATGATTGTTGGGACTGCCTTCATAATTTGCTCCAGTTTATTTGATGCCTTGTCTTCCCACCATTTGAAGATGAGTTGTTGAAGGTTCAACCCGTCAATGCAAATACCTACACAAGAAGCAAACTGCTTCCATAGCTTTTGGGCTATGGGAGCTATTAGTAATAAGTGAGACATTGTTTCCAGTTCTTCATTCTCGCAACAATAGCATTTTGATACCATTTGTATCTTCATCCTTTTAAGATTGTCATCCGTGGGGATTCACCTTCTCCATACCCTCCATAAAATTCGGCTCCTTTATTCCTGAGAATGTTAAAAGCTGATTTGACAGAGAAACTCCCTCCTGTGTTACCAGTCCACCAAGCCTTATCAATACTGGTTGGTTGCACATTAAGTTTAATATTCTCTATTATATGTTGATACATTTCTTCAGATACTGCTGCCTTCAATTTATCTTCATTCCAAACCCCATTATTAAAAAATTCTGACTTCTATTTCCTCCTCTTTTGCCATATCTCCTTCTGTATAGAAAAGAGCCCCTTGTCTAGTCCAGTTATCAAATCAGAAACTCGAATTTCCAGCTTTGATTTGCCACCAAATATCATGTTCCACATCCTCTCTAACATTGATCATTTTTTCCCATACATGTGATGCTCCAGTACTCTTGGCAATGACAGGATGCACTTTAAAAAAATAACAACGTCAGTTACATAAGTCTTTAGATGAATTTTGAATATTATATACCTAATTAAATAATTATATATATAATATAAAATTTAAAGAACAATTGAAAAAATAAAACATTTAAGAACAAAAAACATAAATTAAAAACAATTTTAAAAATTTGTCTACGTTAACTACATTAATTCTCACAAACTAATTGTATCACATTATTTATTTATAATATCAAATTAAAATCAGTTTTAAATTTATGTAATTGGATTCCTAAAATATAGGTAACTGATTAAGAGTTTTTTTTCTTCCTTATTAAAACTTCATAATATAAATTATTTTTTAAAATCAAAATTTAATTAATTTTTTTTTACAAACTCACAAATAACGGATGCCACTAAAATAGTAAATAAATCAGGTTTTTGGACAATTAAAATTAAATATCTACAATTATATTAAATAAAACAAGTTTCAATTTTAAAAACAAAATAGAAACTAAACATGCAGTTAACTGAAAGCCCTTTTTAATAATACGAAATTTCAACATATATATATATATATATATAGGAATGCCCTTTTTTGACATTTTATTCTATTTTTTCTATCTAATTTAATGTAAAATGTCTAAAAATTAAATAGTGGACTGTTACCTATAAACTGAAAAGACTCATAAAGTATGTCATTTAACAACTAGAAAGCCCAAAAGTCATCATGTGAAATATAAGAAGGAATCGCACTGTTGGCTCATCCAATGCATTATGTCAATTTTTGTGATGTTCTGGAGTTGCGCCATGGTCGACAGGTAATTTTTTTTTTTTCAAAATCTATTCGAATTGAAAATCTAAAATAGTTACAAAATCTATTATAAAAATGTGTTTCGTAAATTTTGTAGCCAATAACAAGTTTACATGTCTCTTTGTGCTATTCTAGAGTTCCGCCATGGTTGACACTTGACAGGTAATTTTTTTTTTAAAAAAATACACTATTGAAAATTGAAAATTTAAAAATAATTATAAATTATATTATAAAAACGTATTTTTAAAAATTTTGTAGTCAATAACAGATTTACATGTTTCTACATGATTATTTTAGATCCCTTGTGCCTATTCTGTTTTAGTTCTTAAAATGTTTGTGTTTAACTCAATAACATAATAACAAACAATAATATGTTTGAAGCAGTGTTGTTGTCTCGCCGAGATAAAGCACAAGTGGTGTAGATTTAATGAACTTCGCAAGCATGAAAGCTCGTTTGCTATATCAAGCCATAGTTAACATTCTGTTATTTGCCCTTTTTTCTTTGAAAAGTTAATTCTATTTTTTTGGGTTTTTTTTTGCTTCAATTTAAAAGGAGCGAAAAAACTCTACTAATAAATATAAAATTACATATCTTTTGAGCGAGGAAACACATATAATTTATTTGGAATATTATTCTTGATTTATTTTTTTCCTTTTGGAATATGTTTTCATTTAATTACTACTAATAGTTTTTACCTAAATAATTTTCTTTTGCAGTTTATTTTCCAAGAATGCTATTTAATTTTTTATAAACCTTTTTTGCTAATATTTATCAATTTTTTTTTTAAAACTACTATGATATGAATAATCAGTATATAAATACTAATATCAGCCAAATAAAAAATAATGAGTATTATATAAAGTTGGATATGAATTCATGGGTGATCTGACATTTCTTTGGCTAAAATTACATTTATCTTCTTTTTTTCTTTATTTTTATGTGTTAATGTGACGATGAATGACATAATTATTAGTACTCCACTTTAAATTTTCCTTATTGCACATTTTATGTGTTGCTTTTTGGTCCATTTCTTTTTCACTCTCAATAGAATTTTGCCCGTTATTTAATTACAATTAATACATTGAATATTGATTCCATTATAACTCCTAAATGTACATATTTATTTAATTATTTCTGTAATTATTTAATATTTGTAACTCATTTATTGTGATTGAGTCTTTTTATCTTCATTTTGCTTATCTGCATTTTTATCATATTTTGATGGAGACATTTAATTGTTTAGCCTTAGAAAAAGATGATAAGACTTCTTCAAGTGAAGAATGAAGACAAAAGTTGTAACTAGCTAAAAAATTGCAAATGATGTCAATAACGGGTGAATAGGTAATCTAGAATACGTTTTTGATGCCCGTGGAAGACTTTATGTATTTGTAATTTCTTTGGACAAAAAGACTGTTACTTCAATGTAATTAATTCTATTTATCCTATTTTTAATTATTGTTTTGGTGATTTATTAATATGTTTTGACTAATAATAATATTTTTGGTCTCCACGGGGTGAAATTTTGTAGAATGACTTTCTTGATGCAAAATGCAAATATTGAAGTATCAATCATCTATTTTATGTTTCACACTTTTGTCACATTGTAAATTCTTAACTTAATCTCAACCATCGTCATAAATTCATTAAAAATTATAGGTTCATAAATTACGAGTTTCATATGTATCAATAAAATTCTTCAATAAACTTATATATCATGGCATTGTCCGAGGAGCGACAGGAAAATAGAAAAATATGTAATTTTTTTAATAAAAAAAGGAGAAATTAGAAATTTTACTACTAAGAATGGTGTTCCATCTTGAATTTTTAATGAATCGCAAGAGGAGGGAGCATACTCAACCTCATTATGGGTGCTTTTGGATTTGAAGACTAAAAGTATATGCTTTAAAGGGGTTGTTTGGTGTATTACAACTTCATCTATATGCGAAATTCGAGGAAGGAATGAACCACAAGAGTTTATTGCATGTGGTATGTCTTACATTTCTGCAAAAGGCTATTTTCACGACTTGAAACTGTAAAAAATTGCAATTCGTTAATATTTGCAATTCTTCAAATATTTAGGTATTAAAAAGAATACTTATTCATAAATTCAGTAAAGCTTTTCATAACCGCGTGAAGCGTGGATACGTTTACTAGTACTATTTATAAACCCACTTCCCCTAAATTTCCTCTCGTGTTCACACTTTTCCCAATTTCAATATATTTTTAAAATAAATTAATTTTAAAATTTGTTGTTTTGAAAAATTTCTTATTTAATGTTAAAATTTTGTTGTTTTGAAAAATTTCCCTTTAATTTTATGTGTATACACTAATTCATTTACTATAAAAAGTCTATGACATATATAT
>NW_026022385.1:0-20724 GCF_019186545.1 Solanum stenotomum | reverse complement strand
ATATAGCAAAATTATCTATTTAATGTAAATTTTTATTAAATTGGATTAAATAAATGCATAGATAATACTTTCTTGAATTTTTTTTTATAATTAAACGTATGATTAATAGTATATTATAACAAATACATGATTTGCATTATTCAGATATATCTTATTTTTAAGGGATAAGGGTCTGAAAAATATTTCAACTTTGGTCGGATTTGTTGTTACGATACTAACTTTCATAAGGACCTATTACCTCCCTAAACTATTTAATACCATATTTTTTACCCCATGAACTATTTAATAATGTATTTTAAAGGTATATATTTGCCCACGTGGACACATTACTATTTATAATTTTGCATTATTTTTTATTTCCACGTGGACAAATATATATGTTTAAAATACGATATTAAATAGTCTAGGGAGGTAATAGGTCCTCATGAAGGTTTAGTATCACAACAACAAATTTGACCAAAGTTGAGATATTTTTCAGACCCTTATCCCTATTTTTATTTAATCTAATGAACAAAATATCTATTAGAAAAATTTATCAACAAAATATTTATATAATTTATTAATTTTACTTTATAACCCGATACATGTGACAAATGACAAATCAAGGTGTACAACGATGAACTTTTTTAAATTTGTTATAAGTTGAACTTCAAAAAATACGTTAAAATTATCAAGAATTTAAAAATATTTATTTCAAATTACTCACAAAAATAAAAGAATATCTCTAATTTATATTCATGAATTCAAATATCATTTTCACTTTAAACAAAATAATAATTATTTTTTTCAAATTTTATAATGAATGAGGAATAAACCGCCCTAAATAACATGCTTTCAGTAGGGACATTCGGGTCATAAATGCATGTTTTTAGTAGGACATTCGGGTCGGGTTGAATTGATTGAGAGACTATCTTTTCATGTCCTTTGTTGATGCTAAGCTAAGTTGTAAAAAGCAAAGCATAAATTACAGAAAGACAAAAGGGAGAATTCACCATCAACTTTCTTATCAGGTTCTCTCTTCCACCTCTTTTTGTTTTTTTTTGTGTGTTTTTTGTCAAAGGTTATTTTATACTGTTTTCAGTTTCTTGAATAATGAAATAATTTCCCAGGTCCAAGATTATTCAGTTGTTCTTCTATTTGAATGGTGTTAAGTGGGTTATCAGCTTTAAATCTTTACTATATGGAGTAATAGTGACTTAGAGATGATATTGACAATCAGCTGTGGCAGAGGCAGGATTTCACTTAGGGGTTCAACACTACTCTTTATACATACATAAAAAGAAAATTGATCTTGAATATACCGTGTGCCTTTCTGGCGAACCCTGCTTGTCCTTGACCATCAGGAATTTTGTGCATGTCCATTTGAATTACAGAATTGGAAGTAATAATAATGATTAGGGGGAAGAGAGAAAAATAAAAGATAGAGACTCTGTGATTGGAATGTGAATGATACAATTACAGTGAATAGTGAATTACAGAGAAATTCCAGGAGTAATCTCGAGGAATATGAACAGCTAGTTCCAGGATTAAACCCGAGAAATCAGCTAAAGAGAAAAAATATAGAGAGGAGAGAACAATCTTATTTTCAATCAATGAATGAATGTCAATGATCTAATACAATCCTTTTATAGGCTCCTAGAGATTGCTAAAACAGTTAAAATCCACAGCTACAATAATAACAAAATTTAACCATCTAACAGTGCTAACTGTTCTAACTAACTTCTGGACTTGTTAACAGAATTTGCCATATCAGCGATTAGTTATCGATTAGTTCTCCTTTTGCTAACTTGTATCAATACCCCTCTGTAAAGAATAGACTTGTCCTCAAGGCTGAAAAGAGGGAAATCTATGTTGCAATTCAGAAAGGTATTCCCAAGTTGCCTGATCAGCTTCCAAACCTAACCACTGGACAAGCACTTGACACACAACTTTGTTACCTTTCTTAACCAACCTCCTCTCAAGTATAGCTTCAGGCGTCGGACAGTAGGGGCTGGAAAGCTGTAGGACTGGAGGATGAGAAATGTCCCGAGGCACCTCATGGCATCTCTTGAGCTGAGAAACATGAAAAATGGGATGGATCAACACATCAACAGGAAGCAACATTTTATAGGCCACTGCACCAACCCGTGCGTCAATGATATAGGGGCTATAATACTTTGCTGCTAGCTTGTTGAAAGGTCGAGCAGCCACTGAAACTTGTCTACAAGGTTGCAGCTTCAAATACACCCAGTCACCAACTGCAAATACCCTGTCTGATCTATGTTTGTTAGCCAAGTCCTTCATCCTTTGTTGTGCCCGACTGATTTGAAACTTAAGCAACTCAATAATTGCCTCTCTTGCTTCCAAGGACCTGTCAACCATCTCGTTAGCAGCTTCTCCAACCAAATAAGGGAGATGAATAGGTGGTTTTTGACCATAAAGAACTTCAAAAGGCGTGCATCTGATAGCAGTGTGATAAGTGGTATTATACCACCACTCTACAAGTGGTAGATAGGAGGGCCAAAGCAGAGGTTTTTCTGAGCAAAAACACCTCAAATAGGTTTCCAAAGTTCTGTTCAGTACTTCAGTTTTCCCATCAGTCTGGGGTGATATGCAGTAGATCGTTGCAACTGAACTCCTTGTAGAGTGAGCAACTCCTTCCAAAATGAGCTGAGGAAAACAGGATCCCTATCACTCGTTAAGGTAACAGGCATACCATGGAGTTTAAAGACGTGATCTAAGTAACACTGAGCTACATCTTAGGCAGAATAAGGATGCTGCAAGCTCATGAAATGGCCACATTTACTAAGCCGATCCACAACCACTGATATCACATCCTTGCCCTTAGCTTTAGGGAGACCTTCAATAAAATCAAGACACACATCAGTCCACACCCCTTTAGGAATGGGCAGGGGTTGTAACAACCCTGGGTAAGCAGCAACATCATACTTGTGTCGTTGGCAAACATCACACTTGTGGATAAAGTTTCTAATATCCTGAACAAGAGACTTCCAATAAAATAATGATTGAATTCTTCGGATAGTTGCATCCATTCTAGAATGCCCACCTTGAGGTGTAGAGTGCCATAGTGTAATGATGGTATTCCTCAACTGCGTATCATGTCCAACTACTAGTCTACCCTTCCATCTGGTTGGTCATTGCACCAAGTAAAGTACTTGAAAGGTTGAACCTGCAACTTAACAATCAACTCTCGCAATGTAGCATCTTGTGTCCAAGTGTCCTTGATCTATTGGTACAACGTATCATTAGGAGTAAGAAGTGAAATAACTAATAGCTCAACATTAGGCTTCCTGGATAAGGCATCAGCAACCTTATTCTCAGAGCCCTTCTTGTACTCTATGGAAAAATCAAAAGCCATCAACTTTGATATGCCAGCCACCTGAAAGTCTGTATGAATATGTTGGTTGAGTAAATGTTTCAGAGCCTTTTGATCTGTCCTCACCACAAAGGATCTGCCCAACAGGTAGTGAGACCACTTAGTGACAGCAAAAATAAGTGCCAATAACTCCCTAACATACACTGACAAGGCCTGGTGCCTCGGTGCCAAGGATTTACTAATGTATGCAATAGGGTGTCCCTGTTGCATTAGCACATCTCCAATACCTCTACCACTAGCATCTGTCTCCACTACGAAAGGCAAGGAAAAATCTGACATAGCAAGTACTGGGGCAGAAATCAAAGCTTGTTTCAGTGTCTCAAAAGCGGTAGTCGCATCACCTGTCCACACAAACCCTTCCTTCTTTAATAAGTCCTGCAATGGTCTACATATGCTTCCAAACCCTTGGATGAATCTCCTGTAGTATCCTGCAATCCCCAAGAATCCTTTCAATAGTTTGGTATTAGTTGGTATTGGCCAATGTTGCACAGCCGTAATCTTTTTGGGATCAGTTGACACCCCCTCAGCACTAATAAAATGCCCCAGATATTCCACCTTATCCACTGCAAAAGCACACTTTGACATCTTTGCATACAACTGATATTGTTTCATCAAATCAAATATAGCTTTCACATGAACTAAATGAGCATTAATAGCTTTGCTACAAATCAGAATATCATCAAAGAATACCAATACTGATTTCCTCAACAATGATTTAAAGACTGCATTCATCAAACTCTGAAATGATGAAGGTGCATTGGTTAAGCCAAAGGGCATAACCAAAAATTCATAGTGACCTTCATGAATTTTAAAAGCTGTTTTGTAAGCATCCTCTTCAGCCATTCTTAATTGATGATAACCTGCCCTGAGATCAATTTTAGAAAAAATTACAGCTCCACCTAACTCATCCAACAAGTCTTCAATGATAGGTATCGGAAACCTATCCTTAATTGTCATCTGATTCAAATCTCTGTAATCAACACAGAGTCTCCAACTTCCATCTTTCTTACCAACTAACACTACTGGAGAAGCATAAGGGCTAGTACTGTGTTGCACCACACCTTGATCCAACATCTCTTGTACTAATTTTTCAATGACATCTTTTTTAATTCCTGGATACCTATAGGGTCTCTTGTTAACAGGATTTGCTTAGTCAATGAGGGGAATTCTATGATCAAAAGAACCTCTGTGAGGTGGTAATGTAGTTGGCAATTCAAATAAGCAGGAGTACTGACTAATTAGTGCAGCAAATGATGGCAAAATTCCCTCACCTTGAATGGCTTGAATGCTGTGACACTGCGAGACTTCTACTGTCTGAAGTACATGTGAGAACATGAACAACTGCCCCTCTTAGCTAAGGTCTTAACTTTAACAGACTTCAGACCAGTGCTAGCCCCTCTTAATACATGTTTTTTTTCCCTTGTAAACAAACTCAATGGACCTATGTTTAAAATCAAATAAAATTCTGCCCAATGTATTCAACCATTGTACTCCTAAGACTATATCCACATTTCCCAATGGTAAAAGCAAAAAATCAAAAGAGAATGTGGTGCCCTGTAGTAGCCAGTGAAGATTCTTGCAAATAGCAACCCAACTTTGCAGCCACTTGTTAATCTATAAAGTTGTGAGTGCTCCCAGTATCAATCAAGACTTGCAGTGGTTGTTTTTCATGGTATCCTCAATCCTGTTACTATTATGGTTTGATAACCAGTGACCCCTGTAAAAGCCTGTAATGATATAGCCATAAATTCATCCGTCTTCTCCCACACCTCTTCTATCTGTTCCTTTTCTAGTTCAACATTTAATTCTTCTTCCTCAACTACTTCGACCAGATACAGTTGCTTCCTTCCCCTGCAGTTATGTCCCTTCACATATTTTTCATCACAAAAGAAACACAACCCTTTGGATCTCCTTTCATCCATCTCTGCTGCCGATAACCTTTTGGTAACACCATTATTAGGGAATCTATTAATCCTATTAAGTGCAGATTCAAGGGTTTCGTGAATGTGGAATTGGAACAAGAATTTCTTTGGGAATACTGAGGTTTAATATGGGCAGGCGTGGGTAATATAGGACCTTGGACTTTAGGAAAAGATTTGATTCCCCAAGATTGAACTTGAGCTTCAAACACCTCCTCTTGCAACCTAGCTACCTTATAGGCTTGCAACAAAGTTTTTGGAGCATGTATTCTAATAGAATTGTTCAACTCCCTCTTCAGACCTCCCAAAAAACAACTAATGGCATTTTCATTGGAGAGATTAAGTCCAGTTAATAACCTATCAAACTCAGCCTGATACTCCCTCACACTACTGCTTTGTTGTAAGTTCTTTAGGGCTTTCATGGGATCTTCAAAACCCTTCTCCAAACCTTTCATTCAATGCTAACACAAATTCAGTCCAAGATGGATCTAAAACCGAGTTTCTAGACCTAATGTAGGACTTGTGCCATGCCATAGCTTCACCTTCAAAGTGGATAGAAGCCACCTTCACCCTCTGCTCAAAAGGTATTTCATCCATGGAGAAGAATTGATCAATTTTGTACAACCAATTTCTTAACTCACCACCAGAAAAACGAGGGAATTCTAATCTAGAGTAACGATTGAAAAACGTACTATTGTAGTTAGGATCATTACCAGTATGCATATCATTGAATCGAGGTCCTTGCGGCGTTTCTCCTAAACAATCTCGACCAGAATTAGATTCTGCCCTAGCTGGATCCTTTTCTTTCCCCTTCTGATTCAAATACCCAATTGCTTCCCTGTTTTCTAGCAATTCCTTATCAGCCTGTGCATTGCAATCGTTCATAATAGACATTCCTTCCATCAATTTCTGTAACTGGGTCTGAATCTGGTGAAGCTTGTCCTCTGCTTCCTCTTGACTTTTGCTGCGCGTCATCAAATCAATGCCAAGGATTGCTTGCTCTGATACCAATTGATACAATTACAGAGAATTACAGAGAAATTCCAGGAGTAATCTCGAGGAATATGAACAACTAGTTCAGGGATTAAACCCAAGAATTCAGCTAAAGAGAAAAAATATAGAGAGAAGAGAACAATCTTATTATCAATGAATGAATGAATGTCAATGATCTAATACAATCCTTTTATAGGCTCCTAGAGATTGCTAAAACAGTTAAAATCCACAGCTACAGTAATAACAAAATTTAACCATCTAACAGTTGTTCTAACTAACTTCTGGACTTGTTAACAGAATTTGCCACATCAACGATTAGTTATCGATTAGTTCTCCTTTTGCTAACTTGTATCAGTGAATGGGGTAAAAATAGATGTGACTTTCATTATTAGACTTGGATACTATATCATGTACTCGACTAACAAAAAATGGTTCAATTGGTGCCATAAACACTAAGATTTCTGATCCTTATATGCCTTTAAGTATGAGCTCATTGTTCAGAAGATGCAAGTGACGGAAATGAGGATGTTGAGATGGATTTGTGGGCATATTAGGAACGATAGAATTAGGAAGATATCAACAACAAAGTGGGAGTGGCCTACGTGGCGGACAAGACGAGGGAAGGGAAACTGAGATGGTTTGGATATGTGAAGAGGAGATATGCAGATGCCTTAGTAAGGAGCTATGAGAGGTTGGATATAGTGGAGTTGATGAGAGATAGAGGTAGGCTGAAGAAATATTGGGAGAAGGTGATTAGGCAGAACATGACACATCTTCAGCTTACCAAGGACATGACCTTAGATAGGAGGGTATGGAGGTCGCATACTAGTGTAAGATGTTAGTAAGTAGTGGATGATTGTTTTTGCTTTTCGAGGGTTTATGCCCATCGGCGTTTGTCGTTGTACTAGCCATATTATTGTAGTTCTTGCTTTTGATCTCTTATCATTGACTGTTGTTTAGTGTGTTTCGATTAATACACTATTTTGTTGTGTCTTTTCCTTTCCTCTAGGCTTTTCACTGCTTCCCTTGTTAGTTGCTATGTTTTCTACATTGTTTTCTTCTTCTTTGTACTTGGATTTCTTGTTCTTGAGCTGAGGATCTTTTGGAAACAGCCTCTCTACTTCCACGAGGTAGTAGTAAGGTTTGCCTACACGGCACCCTCCCCAGACCCCACTTGTGGGATTTCATTGGACATGTTGTTATTGTACTAATGCAGACCTTTGCATACTCTGGTTAGTAATGCAGGCCTTTAAGAAAAACAGAGTGAAGAGTCTGATTATTCCTACATGTTGAGGAAACCTTTTTTGGATTACACTTTTTGCATGGCTTGCTGCATTGAGCTGTTAATATATGATACCTAGAGTAGCATAAGCTTGCTTCTAGTGTTTAGTGTTGCTAGGTAACTTTTGCAAATCTGAGCACGTCTGACTTCTGTTTTGAATTCCTTGCAGTTTATGGCTGGTGGAGTATGTTTCCAGACTAATGTGCATACAGTTTCACAGACTTCTCCTTCTCCGGGAATCTCCTTGATACATAATTTTCCTCATGAAGCTGAAATCTCAAGTGTCTCAAGTACTGATTCATCAAGTGGTCCGTCAAATTATTCACGCAATGTGCAGGTAGCATTTGGGCCTCTCAATGATGTACATATAGTAAGTACTCAATTTATTATGCCTTCTGAAATATAACACACAGTAACCTAAATACTTTGCTTCAACTATTTCCTCCCATGGTACCAAAACCCAGGGTGCCGTGCAGAGCGTACAAGGTCATGCATGATAATAAATCCTTGATGAGGTAACACTTGTTTTTTTCCTTAGCCGACAAGGTTGATGGAGAATTTTCTGGAAATCGCCAGCGACAACACTAAGAAGGATATAGAGACCTGTGGAGTTCTTGGTGCCATCATTGTAAGATCACTAGTATTCATTTTGCTTTCTGGAATGATACTTTTAAGACCATCGTTGAATGATGAGGAACACCAAGTGCTCTAGATTTTGCATTTTTCATGACTGGTTATGGAAATTTTAAGTGATGCATTGTACCCTTCGGGGTGGCCCTGTGGCTTGGGTTTGGGACTTCCAAGTTGGAGGTCTCAAGTTCAAAACCCCTTGCCAACGAAAGCAAGGGGTTTGCCTTCTGGGTCAATCTCGTCGCACTAGGCTTGCCTAGTGCGGGTTATCTCTCCTGCGTGGTTTGCGAGCTATTGCATAGGAGCGGGGGTTTTACCCTATGCGCACCCAAAGGGTAGCGGCTGCGGGTTTCCCTTGTCATAAAAAAACAAGAAAGAAGAAATTTAAAGTGATACATTGTAGAATGTTAAACCTGTAAATTTTTAGTCAATGTGTTCTGGAGCATTTGGCATCAAACCTTAACAATATGACTCAATGTATATTTTTTCCATTTGAAGTAGTATTGGTCCTTTGAGCTAAAGACTACTGGAGTTCTCCATCTCTGCTTGATTATCTCATCCTTTCAAACACATCCAAGCGAGAGCTCATTCTAGCGCTGAATAAAACTGTGTTCTGTTCTGATACTATTATATTATTAGGACACAAATTTTGACTGTTCTTTTGAAATTGAAAGTACTTCCATTGGCTAACTAACTTTATAGCAAGAAACTGGTTTTTAAGTTGGACATATTTAAGTACACCAATTTATTTTCCCAGTATAAACAATGCTTTTATCTTCTTTTATTCCTTTACTGCTATTCAAGCTTTTAAGTTAGAAATCTTCAGAAGTATTGTATTATATGATCAATTCCTAGATGATATTCAGATCACCGATGCACTTTCTCCTAATCTTCTGCTTCTCCAAAGTACTCAGGTACTGATGATGTTGGATTGTTGAGTGACTTGTTGTAATTGCTAATACTAATCCTACAAGTTAAAGGGAGTGAGAGTAGAGATTAGGTAGTGGAGATAAAGCACCTCAAAGAAATTTTTATGAGTAGTCATCATATAACATTATAACTCAAAAGAGGAAAGGAAGTTCTCATAGATTTGGAGAAATTTCCTAAAGCATTTGAATTGCTTCACTCTGAAGGGAAAACAAGGTATTTGTGAAATATCAGAATGATACATCTAAAGTATATCATATGCAATGATGGAAATTTTTCCTTTTAGATGCAAATCATTTGAATATTGCAGCTGGTAATAGTTGAACGGAGCCTAGAAGAACAAAATTAGTGATGCATAGGTTGATATGGATGTTCTTCTGACGTGAGTGAGGGACCGTCTCAAATTGAAGTACTAAGGTTGGGCTTGGAAAATGGTCTCTAACTATGACAAGCCTCCAAACTATACAACTGGTAACAGTTGAATGGAGCTCTGTGAAAAAAAAAACTAGTGATGCATAGGCTGATATAGATGTTGTGCGAGGAACTGTCTCAAATTAAAAATACTATGGTTGGGTTAGAGAATGGTCTCTCACTGTAACAAGTCTATACTTCAAGCCTCCAAGGTATGCAGCTCTTTTGTTCCATCAAGGCATGCAACTATTCAGAACCTCTTTGTACTCAAAAGTATGTTCAAAAAGAGACATACCTCAATTATTAAATATGGAAGTTATTTGAAAATTTAAAAATAAATCTACTGAAAATATTCTTCTCAATATGTATAAATGTGAATTATTTTGTTATTTTATTTTTAATTTATTTAATTTGAATTTGAATTTGAATTTATTTATCTTATGTTTAATAAATTATATATTTAAAAATTATGTAAAAAGTATTATAACTCACAATAACTGAAAAGATATACAAACATTTAGTTACTCTCAAAATTTCACATTGCCACACATAAAGATTAACATATAATTATCAATGGCTATATGACCTCTACCCCTGCCAGGTGCATGATCCCCGCCTCTAACTCGATCTCTGCCAGGTCCACGATCCCTGCCTCTGCCTCGATCTCTAACAGGTGCCTCGATATGGAGGTGGGGGACCCTTACCAGCCCTTATCTCAACAAATTTGTGCATCGTTATTGCATACTTAGCAGAAGTGCAATCACAAACAGAAGCAGGTACACAAGTCACTACATAAACAAGCAAACAATTTAAGTAAAAAAACACAATAAAAAAGCAAACAAAACAAGGAAAACGAATAAAATAAACTTACAAGATCTTTCTTGATTAGAAATAGGCGTCATGAACTGTTGACCAACCCAACATCCTTCATCAGCCTAAAAGAAAATAACTAATCAATTAATATCAGTTAACCCAAGAAAAATAGAAAAATTGATTCAAATTGACCATTACATCTGCACAAATAAGTACTCCAAAATCATCCTTTGGAGCAATGCAAACAATCTGCAACAAGGGAATTGAATCAGGCAACCATCAATGTCAACAAAAAATAAAAAAATTACAAAGACAAACAGTGATATCAACAATTTTTTTATAGATACAAACACAAACAGAACAAAAATAAAAAAAATTAATAGAGACAAACATTGATATCAACAAAAGTTAAAAACTTTTACAGAGACAAATATAAACACAACAGAAAAACATACAGAGACAAACAATGATATCAACAAAAATAAAAAAAATTACAAAGACAAATAGAATTATAACAAAAAAAATAAAAAATACAGACACAAACACTGATATCAACAAAAATAATTCTTTTTACAGACAATCATAAACAGAACAAAAATTATAGAGAAAAACACTGTTGTCAACAAAAATCAATTTTTTAACAGAGATAAACATAAAGCGAACAAAAATCAAAAGTTTTTACATAGACAAACATAAACAAAACAAAAATCATTTTTTTTTATAGAGAAAAACACTAATATCAACAAAAATTTAAAAAAATTACAGTGGCAAACGGTAATATCAACAAAAATAATTTTTTTACAAAGACAAATAGTAATATCAACAAAAATAAAAAACTTTTATAGGGAGACGAACAATAACAAAGAACATATCCATACAAATATGGCAAAAGAAGACAATGCAGAAACAAGCTTAAAAATAATAGAGTGTAAATTAGAAACAAATAACTTAAATGAAATATGTAATCACTATCCTTGAAAGGAGCAATGTGAGATAGCCGAGAAAGAAAATGATACGAAAAAAAATCTTTCTACTGATTTGCGTCATTTACAAAAATTAATAGAAAACTTTTTGCAAATATGATAATTATATATCTATTTATTTTTACCATTTAGGTTAGTCAAAAATATGTATACCTTCCTATCAACCTCTTTCCTTAATTAACATATTCGATTTGGGCCTAAAACTACTCACCAACAATCTAGTTTCTTTTCTATGTAAAATAGTCAATTTGAGCCTAAAAATACTCATTCTCTCTTTTCCTTTCCTATCTAAAGTTGTTGATTTGGGCCTAAAATCTTAATAGGTAATTAATATAAGGACAAATTACTTAACTACACTCCTTTACTTACCTTAATATCCATTTATCCCTACTTATTTCAAAAATTTCAAAAATCCCTTATTTCACCCAATTAATAAAATCTGTAAGATACATAAAGATTTCCCACCTTTTCTACAGCCAATACCCACGTTTCCCCTTACAAATTTAATTCCTTTTTTTCAGCCATCACACGTTTCCCATTAACAATTAAACTCTTCCATTCCATCCCTAAAATCTCTCCACTTCTTAACAAATTTCTAATCAATTTGATTTTCAGTAAGAGTATCCTCACAGTACCGATTTCTAAGTTTCTCCATTGTTGTCTTCTTCGTGCTTTTTACTGATACATATGGAATAGGGTCCATCCGATAGTGTTGGTGTTTCTCATACTAAGAACAAATCCAAGCGATTGCATGACCCATTAGCAATGAATGACGAGATTGTTGTCAAACAAAAAAAAAAGGTTGGAGAAACCCCCCAAAAAAAGAGAAGAAAGGTGACATATGTTGTTTCCAGACCCACACTTCCTAAGGTATGTGTTTAAACAAACTTTTATATTTTTATGGTTTTGTTATGGTGTTGGTTGTGTTTGGACTGAAATTGTTAAAATTAAATTACAGTGAAGATACATTACTTATCAATTCAATGTTTTAATAGTATGTTAGAACAATATCGATTTGTAATCGGTAAATTTAGTTTTACATTGATGCATGTGATTTGTGAAATCGAAGTAAGAGTCATTTAACAATGAAGACATATTCACTAATTTTATCATTCATGTATCTTCAATCATTTTAATTTCAATTTCAGTAAAAGCATAATCTGTTGTACAGTTTTGAAGGTGTATCAGTTCATGATTTTGTTTGTTGATGCATATGATGTATCTGATACATTCATATACATCATTAGAAGTGAATGCATGATACATATATGTATTGAATTCATGTACAATATATTGTTAGTGTCCTTTACAGTTTGTTCCTGAAAATAATTTAAGTATTTGGTTGGTTGAGCTGATGTTAATTACTTATGTATCTTATGCATTTGACGACGTGTTTGATATGATGTCGTTATAAAACTATAACGTATTTAGAATTTACAAATTATCTTCAATGTATCATTCTCTCTTAATTACATCTTTTGTTTGAGATTAGACAAGTACAATTATATATTTTGTTTTTCTGTATAAACAGGGCATGAATTATGTTATCAAAAAAATACCAGCACATCCATTGAGATTTGGAGCAACGTTCAATTTTGATTTTGTGAATGAAATCAAGAAGTCCATAAATGAAGAAGGTTTTGAAATGTTCAAGAATACAATTTTTGGACCATATTTGAATATTCCGAAATGTAATTTCCAAGGCCAGATTACTAAATGCTTGTTGTTGTTGGAGGTGAAACACGATAACAAAGATGTATTGCATGTTCGACATGCTAACGGGACTGTATTGCAGTTTGGTATAAAGGAATTTGCCATTGTAACTGGCCTTAAATGCAAAGGAAATGTGACATATTTTTCATATCCGGAATCCACTCCGAGCCGGTTACTACAAAGGTATTTCCCTGATTCAACTGCAGGTATAACCAAGAGCCGCTTGATACAACGTTTTGTAATGGGTAATTGGGATACCACACAGGACGCCGTTCAGATGGCAATCTTAAACTTCATCAATACTTTCATCTTATGCCATCTTGGTGAGACCTCCATAAAGATTGAAGAATTTCTAATGGTTGAAGATTGTACGTATGAATTGTATCCTTGGGGAAAGATTGCATTCGATAAGCTAATTACATCACTCAGGCAAGACTTCAACCAAAGCAAACAGATGTATCGCTTATTTGGTATGCCTTATGCACTCAATGTATGGACTTATGAATGTGCATCTAGTATAAATCCAGAGATTGTTGTTAAAGTAGCGAATGGTATTCCCAAGATTTGTAATTGGAATGTCGTGGCTGTAAAGCCAAAATATGAAAAGTTTATGTCTAGCATTTTCTCCGAGGTAACATTACTTTTAAATTTGCAATTAACTGTTTTTCAATAAGCTTTCTAATTTTTTTTTTTTGTAAATAACAATTTTTGTATTAGACAATATAGTATGACATTCAACCATTTTAAAATGCAGAATGCATGTTCAAACATTGTACCAACACAAGATGAAGTTGAGGCCCTTGATTTACCCGATATTCAAGATGCACATACTCCTGAACCATCCACAACAGCAGTGCTGCCAAACAAAGTGCAAACAAGGGCTTCCACTTCAGGTTTTGAGGATTTCTCAACAAGCCCTCCTCGTCATTTATTGACAAAATCATCACGTGTGTCTGGTACATCATCTCCACCACCACCCAAAAGGAGAAAAAAATTGATACACCTAAAACAAAGGTGTTGGAACCTGAATTGCCAGAGTAGTTAAGGCCACCATTAAACCAGTCATTTTCAATGCCGGATGAAGCACCTACCCCACCTGCTAATGTATCTTTTGCCCATGTCTCTTCACAAGTCCAAAAAGATAAGTCTGTATATCCCGATATTGAAGAACTGAAACAACATATGAAGGAATACGTAAGTAATGGTATTAATTTATATTTATTTGCTTATTCATAAATATAAAACTGAATTATAATTTTTTTTGAATAGGTTGACAGTAAATTTGAGTATCTTGTGAATTTGATAAAGGCAAACCACTCTGAGATGATGAATTCTAGGAATAGGGAGGACGACAAACAACCAAAGGTATTGTGTTGTATATCTGTTTTGTTTGTGTGTTTTAACTTTCATAGCTCATTTTGTTAAAAAATTAATTCTTGAAGGATTTGGGCGGCAAGTCTACGCCGTGCATTGTTGAAGTTTCCGGTAAAGAAGTCAATGATGGACATCAAACAAGTACCTGCAAGTTTGATCAACAACCAACCTCACCGATACAGATGGATTTTGCCATTAATGACCAAGACATTGGTGTATCAGATTTTGATGTTGAAGATCAGGTTTATTTTTACTTTATTCATTGCGGATATTTAATTAAACAATTTATCAGTAACATATTTTGTTTGAAAAAAACTTGTTTAAAAATATACAGACTGAGGATACATTGAAGAATCATCAAGAAATGAAGGAAGTTTTAGAACTTCAATCATCAGATGCAAATGTTCATCATACTGCAGAAACAACTGAGCATAAGAAGGTACTATTGTCATCATAAATTGACTATTAGTATACATCAACTTTGTAGTGATACATCAAAATGTGCCATTATAATACATTGCAGTTTTCTTGTGTGATTATGATACATCCAATTTTTGTGTGTATGATACTTTACATTTTTAATTATATGTGTATATGATGCATTCCATTACAAGATACATCCAAGTGTGATTATGATACATTGCAGTTCATTTGTGTGATTTGTATACATCAAATTTTTGTGTATATGATACTTTACATTTTTAATTATATGTATATATGATACATTCCATTGCAAGATACATATCAGTGTGTCTAAATAAAATTGATTGTCTACTATATGTAATCTGTCTTGATAATTATATGTGTATCATTTATATATCATATGGTTTATCAAATCTTATTTAATTATCAATTTGAATCATATAGGATTCTACAACATCTGGTACAATATCATCTGAAACTCGAGAAGGCATGCATACACTTATTGTTGATCTAGGAAGATTGCCTATTCCTGTTAAACCAGTTAGTGCAGCAAATCCACATGAGTTAACCAATAGCCAAATTTTACTTTCGGACAGTCAATTACCCACTGATATTCCAATCACAAAGATTGTTGTCCGACGTAATACAATTACTCCTCTTGCACATATCAGGATGCCTTCAAAAATCTGCAAATCTCCTTATTTGACTTCATTTGGGTCAAGTGAAAAAGGAAAAGAGGTCACGGAGGATGTAATCCGTCCAGATTTTCCATTTGAAGGTTGTGAGATCACAAATCAAGCCCCGTCATATCTGATTGATGAGTTTATTCAGTGGGTTACTACAGGTCTTCTCAAAACACATGCCAAAAAGTAAGTTTTATACTTTTTACTACATTTGTTCAATTTTGAAATTACAAATCTTGTTGCACTTTTAAATAACATCTTTTCTTTACACTTTATAAAACAGGAAACCAACAGAGGATAAGTACAGAGCAAAAGCCTCTTCTTTAGGTTTTGAAATGATGGATTATGTTGTTGCATTTCCGTCCAATAAAAATTGGTTCTATGCCATGTCCCAGCCCAAAAACTGCTGGACTGATCAGGTAAATATGACATGTATATGTAAATTTCATGTTTCTGTTACATTAAATTGAAATGTATCATATATAGTTATCTTGATGTATATGATACATTCATTTAATAGGTGTTATATACATATTAATTCAATATCTAACTTTTTATTTTCATGTTTTTCTTTTTAAATGTATAATTATGTTTATAATGTTTTGTGTAGCACCTGGATGTTGTTTTTTACTATCTTCGTAAAAAATCAAAACTTCGCAGCATGAATCAATACAGATACACAACAGTCAATTGTTTGTTCAGTTCACATATCAACAATACCCATGAAAGGTATTATAACAATGTGGCTGATGATGATATTAGTACCCAAGAACACATTGATCGTGCTGTAGCTGTATCTGTACATGAGAGGTCAATAGCCAACGTCATGAAAGGATTTTCAATACCAGCTGCATTACCATGGCATCTTGTGGACGATGTTTACATTCCGGTTAATTGTGATGGAAAGTTCCATTGGGTGTTAGCTGTTGTTGAATTGAATCGGAGGTTGATACGCGTGTATAACTCTTCTATAGGTACAAGGAAACAACAACATTATGAGGAGATAAAAAAGTTGTCAAGGATGCTACCTTCTTACCTCCTTGACAGTGGTTTCTTTGAAAAAAATGAGCGGACAATCTGGCCAGAACTTGATGCATATAAGGACAAACAAACTGGTACACTTTTGGAGTCACATGTTCCTTTCAATATTGAATACGTTCAAGGCATCATGCAACAAGAAGAGGATAGCATGTAAGTATTTAAATTATTGACTACAATCATATGTGTAAGTTTTTTTTACAAATTTTTATTCTGCATTTTGTTGTAGGGACTGCGGGTTATATGTAGCTACATTTGCAGAGTTTTTGAGTGACCAACTTGTTATACCACCTGATATTGATGGCCATCTACCAAATTATCTTCGCAATAGATATGCAGCATTGTTGTGGAGATACGACAGCGACAAGTTCAAGGGTGGATACATAAGTGAGAATGACGATCCACCAAAGCCTAAGGGTCAATTCACAACACCAACTGAACAAGATTTCGTTAACATAGATTAGTACTTAATAGGGATTGCATGAACAACTTTTCATTTTGTTTTGTTTTGAAGACAAATTCACTTTTTTTTATGTGTTTCTCTAAAAATATAGTACAGTATTTTGTTATTTATTAAAATTGTGTTTTCACTATATTGCTTTAGATAAATTTGTTGCTTTATAACGTTAAGCCCCACAATCATCACTGTTTGACTTTAAGTAATCTGATAGTTTACTTACAAAATGATGTATATGATACATAAGTCGTAATGTATATTATGCGTGAGTGTTATTCACATATACCAAGTACATTTATGTATAAGCCACTTAAATTATACGAATGTATATGATACATTATGTAAATCTACAAAAACATAACACAACAAACTTTTAAATTGAACTTCAACACTGCTAAGGTAAAATATATCAAAATTATAAATGTATCAAATACAGTTTTAAGAGTTTTAATGTGTGTTTCATTAATAGTCTTCAGTGTATATGATACAACATAATGTGGTGTATATGATACATACAAAACACGTTTGCAAAAGTAAATTTTGGGACACTTAATTTTGTTTAAAACATTATCATGGTATTGAATCAATATTTTATTCATTTACACAATAATTATTTTTCGCAATTTATACATTCAGAATAAGAATAATTTTATATTTAATATAATATTGGCACACTGTTATGAACTAATGCATTTAGTTGAACAACAAAATAAATTGTTTAACAATACACTTTATTTAATCCAACTACTAAAAGTGAAAAATACATATAATCGAAGACAGAAAAACACAAATATCCTATTTTAAAACATTATTTCAATTCTCTTTCGGGAAGAAAGTACAAGTCCTCCTGTTGTGACCTTCTTGTCCACATTGCCCACAAGAATTCTTGTTCACTGTTATCTTCTCATCCGCGTTTTTCTTTCTTCGATTCCTTGGTCGTCCAGCCAACCTTCTGTACCTAGGTGGCAAGACAATTTCATCTAAAACATAGTCTGGAACGGTCCAATCCTCCTTATCTGGCATTGGAACCATTGCAACCTCGTAAGTTTTTTCTAATGCATCCGGCTTGTAGTAATCAGAGCAATATGGATACATATCCGTAACATTCTTGTGCTTCAAAACTGCAATTGCGTGTTCGCAAGGTATCTCATTATATTGAAATCTTCCACACGTACATATTTTCCGCTCAAGGCATACAATGTATCTTCTTCCGGCTTGATAAATTGAAAAAATATACTCAGACGATAGGACAACCTGAAAATAATTAGAAGTTACTGATACATTACAGAATATGACATTTACATATCATTTCTCAAAAAAAGGGATATGAAGGATATATATAATTTTTTGTGTGTATGATACATTACATAATATGATATTTACATATCATTTCTCAAAAAAAGGGATATGAAGGATACATCCAATTTTTGTGTGTATGATACTTTACTGTAGGATACAATGCAAATCAGAGCTGCTGATACATCAAATAGAAATATAGGGATATTGATAAATACCTTCATGTTTGAACTTTTAGATGCGTTTACAATCAATACCTCCTCAAATCTTCGGCCCAATGTGTCCTTTGTATATGACGCTATTTCTCTATTTTTATAGTTCCAACTACCAAATAGAAGTCTAGCTTCCTCCAAGAAGTCTATTATAGTTAACCGGCGTGCATCAACAAGGCAACCATTGATACACTCTGCGATGTTCGAAGTCATCATTCTACCTCTGTTTACTATTGAATGAACTCTTGACCACTTCTCATACCCAGCATCCTCAAGGTAATCCTTCACCCTATGATCAACTTTCACCACCTTAGCCATTAATTTATCAAAATCTTCCTTTCTGTATGCCTTTTCCATTGAGTAAAATATATCACTTAGTGTGTTTTTACTCCTTTTGAAGTTTGAACATACATTCTTCCAAAGATGCCATATGCATGCACAATGAGATACATTTGGGAACACAATGCTTACACTCTTCATAATACTTTCATTTCTATCAGATACAATACACATGTTTTCACGCTCGCCAAATGCATTTTTGAATTGTTTGAAGAACCATGTCCACGAACATTCATTTTCAGTGTCTACAACACCATATGCCAACGGAAATATGCAACCTATTTACAAAGCAGCACACATTTAACTATATTATACATTACTCTTACACTAAGATACATTGATTATACACTGAAAACAAAGTTCAAAATTATGTCAGTATTACAAAAGTCATACCTGCACCATCGAGTGTGCTCGCTGATACAAAAGTACCTTTGTAAGCCCCGCCAAGATGTGCAGCATCCACTACAACTACTGGTCTGCAATAGTCAAACCCTCTTATCAATGGCCGTAGTGCTATGAAAAGATACATGAATTGATTATTTTCCGTCTTTTGCATCCTTATATATGAATTTGGATACACATTACTTAGCATCCATATGTATCTTGGCATCTGCTTATATCCTTCTGATGGTTTACCCTTTAGCATTTCCAGTGCACGTTCCTTAGCACGCCATGCTTGCTGGTATGATATTTCAACCCCATATATTGCTCGAATGTCTTCAATTACATCTTGCGGCGTATGAATTCGTTTATGATTAAACAACTTGGGGGCAGTCACACCACTAACAAATCCAACTGTTGCTTGTACTTTTGTAAGTATCCTATCCCGAATCGGACACATATGTTCATTGTTAAAGTACCTCACTTTGAATACATCAGATTTCTTTCTGCACGAAGACCTTAAAGTCCACCCACATTCATCACCGAAGCAAACTAACACATAGCTGTACACATTTTTTCATTAGATTAAGTCACATAACAAAAACACTGTTAAAGTTTTCCACAAATAATGTAACTGTAATAATAAAGAACACAACAATCATAATAACAATCATAATACTTACTATTTGGTTTAAATCATCAAACACCAACGAACTTATCAATACAATAGAAACTAGAATTATACTAATTATATGCATAAACTGAAGAAAAACAAATCAAATTAGAGCTAAAACAGTCCAATACCTTTTTTTATCCGATCTTTTCACTCTGAAATTGAAGTTGTTCTTTATTTTATATTTCACCATTACAGTGATGAGTGTTCCTTTATCCTTATACAACTGGCCTGTCTTCACATCAGTACTATTGGAATCAGTTATGTAATTTGTAGCATTCAGTTCTGGAATATAATCTAAATCACAAATTTTCGATTCGACCAGAGCAAGAGCTTCAGTATCTCTTTCTGTACCTTTAACGCATATGATTTCACCGGATGAACAATCAAAGTTATGTATCTCTCCAACCATTTTCTCAGTTGTATTAATACATAACGGATACATGCCGATTCCAGGCTCATTTCTTCTTACTTCCAAATAAAGTTTCACACCCATGTCGTTCCTGATTTTCAATGGACATGTGTTTCCGTCTACGATGTATCGAATTTCAACATCTTTTCTAACACCGTCGATCTCCAACTCTGCTAAAATCAACGCTTTAAGATTCATAAATGAAATTGATTCTCCAACTACAATTCCATCAACCTTGTAACCTTCGTTTAACATCGCTTACCCAAATTCCAGAATGTCGTAATAAAATTGTGATATTCATCGTCTAAAGCTGTTTTTTTCAAGTTCTTAGAATGTAGATCAACTTTATCATGATAAATTTGGTTAGTTGAAGGAGCTCTGATTTGAAT
>NW_026022384.1:0-261 GCF_019186545.1 Solanum stenotomum | reverse complement strand
TGACACTAAAATTATATTTTCCGGAGACGGACCCAAAAATAGGGTCTAAAACGGGATTGTGGGGCCCACAATTAGAATCTCGAAATCGAATCCGTGGAAACGTCCCAAATACCTTACTAAACTACTACCCCAAAATTTAGCACAAACAGATGCTTAAAACACCGCAAATCAGCCACAACAATTAAAAGTAGCAGCCCCTAGATCACCAATTTCCGGAAAAACGACACCCTTTTAACCCAAACAGATTATACCACGATGATC
>NW_026022383.1:0-627 GCF_019186545.1 Solanum stenotomum | reverse complement strand
TGAGATAAGAGTAAAATTATTTATCTTGAAAAATAGTTAAGTATGGTGTGAATAGTAGTGTGTCATAATGTTAAGTAGTAATGTGTGTCATAATAAGAATGGACATGTGTAAGGGATGGTAGGGGTTGTAATTTATTAAGTGGACAAGTGTATGATGTGTCATAAGTAGTAGGTATGGGATTGTAAGAAAACCATCAGATAGTGTAAAAAAGTCATAAGAGTAAGTAGTATAGTACGTGCACATTATTGTGCACTACTGTATAAGATAAGATAGGAATTGTAAAGTAGTAGTCGTCTCATTTCTATATAAAGGGACGCATATGTAATATGAAAGGCAGGCAATGCCTGATAAATAAAAACTCTCCTTACAAAAAAAACTCTCTTAAAGAAACTAAATACTTAAAAGTTAATGGATAAATCTGAAATCCAGTCAGATATTTCAAATAGCATGGCTAAGCAAGAGGAAAATGTATATTGTTCAAAAAATATGCGGAACTAATTTCATATATTCCTGAATATCATATATATGATTGAATAAATTTATGTTAGTTATTATGTATTAGAATTATTTGAATCATGATTTCTAGTTTATTAGCACACTAGAAACAAAGAGAAAACTTCTATACT
>NW_026022382.1:0-5169 GCF_019186545.1 Solanum stenotomum | reverse complement strand
GCCAAAGAGATGGGGGTATTTCAAAGAGCGAAGAACTCCCTATGAATCTCATATTGGTGATGGAATTGTTTGATGTATGGGGCATTGATTTCATGGGCCCATTTGTGAGTTCATACGGGATGAAGTATATTCTGGTCGCGGTTGATTATGTATCGAAGTGGGTGGAAGCAGTAGCACTCCCCAACAACGAAGGTAAAAGTGTCACTGCATTCTTGAAAAATAATATCTTCTCCAGATTTGGTACACCAAGGGCTATTATAAGCGATGGAGGCTCTCACTTTTGTAATAAGTTGTTCAAAACACTACTTGAGGAATATGGGGCTCGTCACAATGTAGCCACTCCTTATCATCCACAGACTAGCGGTCAAGTTGAGGTGTCCAATAGAGAAATAAAGCAAATATTGGCGAAAACTGTGAATGCCAATCGAACTGATTGGTCAAGGAAGCTTGATGATGCTCTACGGGCATATCGCACTGCATACAAGACCCCCATAGGTATGTCGCCTTATCAACTTGTATATGGGAAGTCTTGTCATTTACGAGTAGGGCTAGAGCACAAGGCTATGTGGGCAATGAAGAAGTTAAATTTGGATTGGGGCACCGCATCTAATCAAAGGATGAATGACTTGAACGTGCTTGATGAATTTCGCCTAAAAGCTTATGAAAGTTCAGCCTTATACAAAGAGAAGATGAAGAGGTATCATGATCAAAGAATTGAAAAGCGAGAATTTGTGGTTGGTGATCGTGTGCTGCTATTCAACTCTAGGTTGCGCTTGTTTCCAGGCAAACCCAAGTCCAAGTGGACTGGGCCATTTTTGCTCACAAAAGTGCTCTCGCATGGAGCGGTTGAGCTTGAAAATAAGGATGGAACAAGGTTTGTGGTGAACGGGCAAAGGATCAAGATCTATCTGGGAAAGGCTGAAACTATGCAAGAAGTTATCGAGGCCTGCAATCCTGATGAAGTCTGAGTAATCAAGATACCTGCGTCGTGCCGCGACGTTAAATCAAGCGTTGATTGGGAGGCAACCCAACATGTACAATCTAGCCAACAATAGGGTTCTGTTTTCCATTACGTAGTTTAGCTTTCTTTGATTACTTGCGTCTTTGTATCAATGTAGGTAGGGGTTTCAGTATTTTAGTTCTTAGTGTTGGCTAGAAGTAATATAGGGTCCGTGTCTAAAAAGTGTCCAAAAAATGTAAAAAAAAATAGCCTATTGGTTGCTACATGTGCAGGTACACTATGCAAGAAATCTGCAGAAAATGATCTGGTGCAGAGGTCTACGGACCCCATCGACGGTCCGTCGATTAATCCACGGACCGTCAATGGTTTCCGTAGATCCCAGGTAAGTCCCTAAAATTGTCCTAGTATAATTCTGATCTACGGTCCTGATCTACGGACCGTAGATCGACTCACGGACCATAGACGGGGTCTCGTGAGTCCAAACCCTACAGTTGACTGACCCGACCCGGACCCCCATTACTTAAAACCCCCATTTTTTTCAAATCATTTCCCTTCCCTCCATTACTCCCAAAACCGTTTCACCCACCCTTTCAACTCCCCAAATCACTCCATCACCACCACATAATATCCTTCCTTCCATATATTCCCAAAACCCCTTCCATACCATAATCAACCCACTCCATAATCTGATAAAAAAGGGTCCGGTGTTTGGTCAGTGACGAAAAGGTGACTCCTTGGTCTTGCTAAATCATAGTGTCATCACGTAATCACCCCACTCCTTGTTGCTTGTAAGGTAATAGACTTTCTCTTCACTTTGAATTTCGATTCATAGATTGAATATAGAGGGTCGGGAGTGGGTCTTGACCTTGGGTAATTGTTAGATGAAATTGCATGATAAACATGAATAGTACAATGCCCTTGGAACGATAGATAGTGATTGTATAGCATTAATTGTGATGTGAGTTTATGTGATCGTAAATTCTATAGGCTAGTTTCGATTTAGGGTTCCACATCTAGTTTAAATTGTTGGGTATAATAATCGGTCGAAATACTAAGAATGACGAACTAGCATATTTCAAGTGTGTATATGCATGATTAGGTTGTGTTAATGTTGAAACCAAAAGCCAAAAATGTATGACACCTGACACTGATGGCTTCCACGATACCCCGTCTACGGACCGTAGATTCATCTACGGACCGTAGATGGGGTTCGTCATTAGATGCCCTGCAAATTTTCCATAAGTGTAAAACCACGGAGGTGGACTACGGTCCGTAGATCCATCTACGGACCGTTCTGCACTTCCGTGGTTTTCATCTGCGACCTATCTTTCAGGCACCCTGATCCACGGAAGAGATCTACGGACCGTAGCTCAGTCTACGAACCGTAAGTCTCCCCCGTGGATGACTTCTGTAGCATCTTTCATTTTTTATGTGGACTTAGTTTAGGGTTGTTACCAACTCTAAATAAGTTCTTGTGTTGCATATGGTTAGTTTTGGCACTAATGACGTTCCTGCAGGTACGATGGCACCCAAGAAGATGGTCACCTACTCGAAACGGGGCAAGTCCAAATCGGTTGCCCCTAGCTTCTGGTTGATTGATGAGGACACCGAGAACGACTCTGACCCCGCATATGTGCCTCTCAACCCTAGGGCCTCTAGCGCAGTACCCAGGAGCACCCCCCGGAAGGTGATCCCCGACGTAGTCACTGTCTCCCAGTCTGATGAGGAGCACACACTGATCGGGTCACCAACTGGGGCTGCTTCCAGTTCGGAGGGACCTATGTCCGGATCCGAGTCTACCCATGCCTCAGGCTCCCAGTCTGCCCACTCGTCACAATCAAAGTCTGTCCATGCTACAGGGTCCAACGCCAAATCGTCCACAGGGTCTGGGGAGAATGACCAAGCAGCCTCGTCTGATGAGGCAACTAGTTCAGAGGCCAGTCCTGCACCAAGGAATGATGAACCCGCTCCGGTAGCAGGGGAGCTGAATAGGTGGTGTGTCGAGGGTCAATGGCAAATCTATCGTGATGCAAAGATGGTGAATGACAAACAAAAGATGGCCCGATTAATTCAAGAGGAGCGCAGAGTCCTCACGGGGAGCTTGCATACTGTGCCAGATATTCACCGGCTGTTCAAACTTCACAAGTGTGACTGGATGGCTCGAGACCCAGGGACGTATAGCGAGGAGATTGTCCGGGAGTTCTATGCTTCCTATGCTGCCACTCTCCGCGGGTCCATTTCCAAGCGGTCAAAGCCACTAGCTCAAGCCCCACTCACTTCCACCTTGGTTCGAGGGTGTCCGGTGGACATATCACCTGCCACCATTAGCCGTTTTCTCTATGGTCCTACCACGGGCCACTCTTGGTCTCCTAACACGTCAAAATTTGATTACCACTGGGACATCGTGCGGAGTGGCACTTTCCAGAGGAATGCTGAGCAGCGAGAGGCTGTGATACTATGGCTGGCCAGGTACATTGCTGCAGATGGCGAGCGATCAGAATGGGTCGCTGCTCCACGGTTGGGCATCCGGAAGGCCACATTGAACTTCATAGCAAAATTCTTCTGGCTGCTGGTACGCAACAGAGTGTCGCCCACAAAAGCTGACAATCAGGTCACTTGGGACAGAGCGGTGATGGTTGCTGCATTGGTGGCGGGAGTAGAGATCGACTTTGCCCGAATGCTGCTGGCAGAGATCCACGAGAGAGCTTTCAGGACCTCCACTACTTACCCTTTCCCCTGTCTGATATTTCACTTGTGCAGGGACTCTGGAGTGCCGATCTGGCATTGTGACAGGCTAGTCCACCCTACAGGGGCATTGGACATCGGACTTATTCGGGATGACGCGAATGTGGCAGCACCTCGCAGAGAGCCCCAGATTGAGGTACCCCCCTTGAGCTCTGATCTTGCAGACACTGTGGGGCAGGCATAGTGCGGTAACCCCATTATCCCAGACCACACCGACACTATCCCAGGCTCCTCGTCTCAGGCTGCTAGTGTTGCTCCTAGTTCTTCCCGGTCTACACCACCGTTGGGAGCGACGGTTGTCCCGATGGCCAGAGTACAAAAGTTAGAGGCGCAGATGGCCACACTGCTGCATCACATCCAACCTTGGATGCAAAAGTCAATTGCCGAGTCCGAGGCTAGATAGGAGCGCAGGATAGAGGGGATGATTGACCGTATGGTCCTGGCGGTTGATAAGCGGCTTGACGCCTTTGAGTTGCGAGTCCTCGAGCGATCAGTTCCGGCTACAGACTTATCTGCTTTGCAGGCTGATATAGCCAGCCTCCGGACTGATGTTGATGCCATTCTTGTTGCACCTTCAGTGGAGACTCAGGATGCCCCTACTGCGCTGGCTGATGATACAGTGCTAGATGCTCTATTCAGTGGCATCGCCGAAGAGGGTCCTGCACCGACACATGCCAAGGGCAAGCGGCAACGCTCTCATCGCACGGAGGAAGAGAAAGCTCAGAAAAGACAGCGTCGGCAGGAGAAGGAGGCTAGGAGGGCTTCAATCGCTGACGAAGAGTTACGCCAGCAGAGGGTGCGTGAGAGAGCTGCAGGGGCATCGAGCTCTGCCCCAGTTGTAGAGGATCAGCCTATTTTGAGAGGCGTGGCGAGCACTACTGATGGTGCGGAGCGTTTGATAGAGAGCACTACTGTGGGTGCTAGGATTGCTGAGGTGGGCACTACTCAAGGTGCCCCCACTAATTTTCCAGAGGGCTCCGGGAAATCGGATCCCCCTGCTTGTTGATGATTCGCCGGTGCTTTGCGCCACAGGTTTGCTTCACTCAAATCCATTCACTTTTACTGTCTATGTATGCATTGTGGACAATTGCATCTATTTTTGTTGGGGGTGGGGTAAATGGATCGTGAGTGATAGGGTGAAGCCTGAGTAACCCAACTCATGAATCCTCTCTTGGGGTTTTCTTGCCTGTGTTCTTTTACCCCAAGAGACTGTTTAATTTTTGTTGAACCGGCATGTCTTAGGATTGTATGTGTAGAAGCATGATACAGAACGAAGCATGATGGCTTAGGAAAAATGATACCCGTCAGATTCTGGGTTGTATGCTAGAAGTAGGCTACGAGTTGTTGATTGTGTCGTCTCTGAGTATGACATAGTAACAATCGACCTGATTGCATGATTAAACCTGAAACTTGAACTGGGTAATCTGATAATCGAATAATGAAACTTGTGCCAAGAGTGGGTG
>NW_026022381.1:0-361 GCF_019186545.1 Solanum stenotomum | reverse complement strand
TTAGTTTGTCATCAACACATCTCTGGAGTGCCATACATCTCATAACTCAAGCTTTAAAGCATCGATTCATCAATTCTCCATAGTTGGACATTTTGTCAAACACCTTGAAGGCATGTAATGGAATCAAAGAGCATGGAAAATAGGGTAGTAATTATGCAGCCAAACCAGTGAACAACCTACAACAACACCTTTTTAACACCCACAATACCACATGAAAATCTCCACATCCATTCCAAATTTAGATTCAAGTTCTAGAGTCACAACATGCTCAAAACAATCACTTTTCATGTTTAAAATTCAATGTGCAGAAAATTATTACAAAGAACAAGACTAATTATGAATCTTAACTTAAACCATGAAT
>NW_026022380.1:0-991 GCF_019186545.1 Solanum stenotomum | reverse complement strand
AGGGGGCCGACAAGATGGTGCTCCAAGGTACAATCGATTTTATGCTTTGCATGGGAGGCAAGGGGTCGATGAAGTCCCCGACGTCGTTACCGGTATGTTGAAAATCTTTGACTTTGATGTATATGCATTAATTGATCCGGGTGCCTCTCTTTCTTTTGTCACCCCCTTTGTTGCCAACAAGTTTCATGTTGAGCCCAACTTTCTGCGTGAGTCATATAAGGTGTCTACTCCTATTGGTGCATATATTGTTGCTAGGAAGGTCTATAGAAATTGTCCTATTTGCATCTTGCATAAAATATTGCCTTGTGATCTTGTTGAGTTGAACATGGTCGATTTTGATGTTGTTCTTGGGATGGATTGGTTGCATGTATACTATGCTTCCATTGATTGTAGAACCCGTAGGGTCAAGTTCCAATTCCCAAGTTAACCCATTCTTGAGTGGGAAAGCCAAAATGTGGTAGTCAAGGGTAGGTTCATCTCTTGCATTAAAGCCCGTAAGTTGATCTCTAAGGGATGTCTTTTTCACCTTGTGAGGGTTAGAGATGTGGAGTCCAAAACCCTTCTTATAGAGTCAGTTCCGGTCGTAAATGAATTCCTTGATGTCTTTCCTAATGACCTTCCCGGTGTTCCTCCCGAAAGGGAAATAGATTTTGGCATAGACCTCCTCCCCGATACTCAACCCATTTCTATTCCCCCTTACTGTATGGCCCCGGCAGAGTTAAAGGAGTTGAAGGAACAATTGAGGGACTTGTTGGAGAAGGGTTTTATTAGGCCTAGCCAATCACCATGGGGTGCACCGGTGTTGTTTGTGAAGAAGAAAGATGGGTCCCTTAGGATGTGTATTGATTACCGGTAACTCAACAGGGTCACCGTCAAGAATAAATATCCTCTTCCTAGGATTGATGACTTGTTCGACCAATTGCAAGGGGCTAGCCACTTCTCTAAGATTGATCTTCGGTCCGTGTATCATCAAGTGAAGGTGAGGGAGTGT
>NW_026022378.1:0-755 GCF_019186545.1 Solanum stenotomum | reverse complement strand
ACAGGTAAAATAAAGCTCTTAACAGACAGTCTTTGAAGATATATCTTGTTAAAGAATCATATTGTGTTTCCTTGTTTTGCTTTGCAGATTTCAGAAATGGAGATTGGCTTAGCAGTTGGTGGTGCATTTTTCTCCTCAGCTTTGAATGTTCTCTTTGATAGGATTGCTCCTAACGGTGATCTGCTCAAGGTGTTTCAGAAGCATACAGATGATGTTCAGGTCTTTGAGAAGCTGGGGGACATTCTGCTTGGTCTTCAAATTGTGCTAAGTGATGCTGAGAATAAGTTAGCATCAAATCAATTTGTGAGCCAGTGGTTAAATAAGCTTCAGAGTGCTGTGGACGCTGCTGAAAACTTGATAGAACAAATCAATTATGAAGCTTTGAGGCTTAAAGTAGAAAGTCAGCTTCAAAACCAGCAACTAAGTGATGATTTCTTTCTTAACATAAAGAAGAAGTTGGAAGACACTATTAAAAAACTGGAGGTGTTGGAAAAGCAAATTGGTCGCCTTGGCTTAAAGGAGCATTTTGTTTCAACTAAACAAGAAACTAGAACACCTTCAACTTCTTTGGTTGATGATTCTGATATCTTTGGTATGCAGGATGATATAGAGGATTTGATTGACCGTTTAATATCTGAAGATGCAAGTGGAAAAAAGCTAACTGTAGTTCCTATTGTTGGAATGGGCGGCCTGGGTACGACAACACTTGCTAAAGCTGTTTACAATAATGAGAGGGTAAAGAACCATTTTGTTTT
>NW_026022377.1:1767-2833 GCF_019186545.1 Solanum stenotomum | reverse complement strand
GAGAATATGGAATTAGAATAGTAACAAAGAACACATAGTTCTTTTGTTCCATTTAAGTCTAAATAATGGATAATTACAGAATAGCAAACAAGAATTATTGTGAAATCCATGTACTGGAACCAAAGAACAAAGTTGCAAGGTTTCTATGACAACACTATATCAATTGGGAATTTCACTGCCCGAAAAATCACTTCCTGATTCATGCAACATTAAGAAAAAAAGAAAGTGCGCCTTTTGCAACAAGGTACTTTCAAACTATGTTGATTGAACTCTTCAAAAATGTCGGTGGGCGCATGTTAAATTCTCCAAATGTAGTATATTTTTGTAAAATCCGACATGTGTGCGACATTCAAAGTGAAGAGCCAATGCAACATAGCTTTCAACACACCGTAATATTGTTATTTTCTAACGTGGTTAATGAGGATTCATATAGCCGACCTTACTTGTTTGAGACTTGGGCATAATTGTTGTTATGTCCCTGCTGTATTGGTGTGTTAGGGTGTCTCCATAGATTTTCAAAGTGAAATGTCGTCTAGAAATGATGGATAATAATATGTTGCGGCAGAAATGTTGAAGTAGTATGTCAATTTTTTACTCTTCATTATTAAAAGAAAAATTAGTTAAGTTGTTTCGTCATTTAAATTTTAGTAGCTATATGAGTAAGAAGAAAAAAAAAAGGAAAAAAGATACATATATGAGAGAAGGACCAAAAAATTGATGAAGAACTTACCTAAAATTGGAAGGTCAGAAGACTAAACACACTTGATATACCAGGAAGATGAACTATCTGTGAGAAGAGAAGATGAATTATTTAAAGGTATGATGGAAATTTCTAGATACAAGATATTTTGTAATTGTGTGTTTAATATTCAGCCACGGGGAAGGGATTTAATGGACAAGTAAACTATTATTTTTTATACATAAAAAATAAATTAAATATCAAAGCAGAATGACAATTATACCCTTGAGATGTATCACTATTTCTTTACTATGAAGCATGTTGATCATATTTCTAAAGCTCATACTGAAATCAGGTTATTAAGTATCCTTTCAGGTTTATGCTCCA
>NW_026022377.1:0-1121 GCF_019186545.1 Solanum stenotomum | reverse complement strand
AGCTTAGTATTGTATGTTTGTGTAGAGGTTAAATGTTTATCACTATGGTGCCTCCACCTTAAATGACCTTTGGAGCATCCAAAGAGCAGCAGGCACAATTTATTTCTGCTCTTCATGGGCATGTTGCTACTCTTCTTAGGCATATGGTTGGTTCACTTGGTAAGATGACCTGTCCTATTGCTGTGAACTTGGTTTTGATTAATTTTTTGCCACAAATTTCGTTCTATTTTGCTCGATCCTACTTTTCTGTTTAAAAATCAGTTCATTAGCTGTTGCCAGCTGTAATTTTGGGAGAAAGGTTTCTTTCCAGTAATTCCCTTAATAAAACACTAGTTTTACTATTGCAGTTGTTGAACATGCTTATCAATTGGGAAATGCAGCTCAAAAACAAACTCTTCTGATGGAGCTATATTCCCCAGAGCTTCAGTTGTTCAAAGATTTGATCTCAGCGAAGGAAGCAAGGTAATTCCTAGCAGTTAGTGACAGCATGCTGCATGCGTACTTTAGACAATTTAAAAGTTTTCTAGGTTGTGATGTCAGGTTGGGACATGTTTTTTCTTCTTCAACAGGATATCCTTATGATATTTTTTTGTTTTACTCTGCTCGACATTTTCTCTTAAATATCGCCTTACTGTTGCTCCTTCATCTGATATTGTTCATTAAATTGCTAATCACCTTACTATGTGTATTGAAAGCAAAATTTGTTGTTAAAATTGATGCGTTCTTCAACAGGATATCCTTATGATATTTTTTTGTTTTACTCTGGTTGACATTTTCTCTTAAATATCGCCTTACTGTTGCTCCTTCATTTGATATTGTTCATTAAATTGCTAATCACCTTACTATGTGTAATGATAGCAAAAATTGGTGTTAAAATTGATGCGTTCATGTTGATTCTTTTTCAATAAATATACTTTACATTGTATTCATATTTGTACTTAATGAATGCATTTATTTCCTAATTTAGCTGCCATTCACATTTTATGAACAGCTTCAAAAGGGTTCAGTTATACGGCACATGACCTCTGTACTTCAGCCTATTATGGAGAAAGGGATACTGGACCACTCAATTATACACTGGGCACTTGTGGAGTACTTAACTATTGCTGATAAGGTACCTC
>NW_026022376.1:0-643 GCF_019186545.1 Solanum stenotomum | reverse complement strand
AGATAGGTGAAACTAGAGCCTAACGTATTAATTTTTAAATTTAAGCATAAATTGGAGTTATGAAATTTTCCAAAATAAAAAATTGGACTTTGCCTTAGTTTTATTTGGTAGGTCCAAGGCAAGGGGCATTTTCGTAAATATTAATTTTAGTTAAATTAAAAAGTGGGTATATTTTATATTATTTCTAATTTCTATATATGGTATTAAAACTTTTAAAAAGGTTTGTTTTAATTCATTCTTCAAAAAAAAAGAGGTTCTCTCTAGAACACCATTGAAGGCAAAGGTCAAATTGGAGCTAGGGTTTCGAATTGAAGGTTTCTTGCATCAAATTTTCATGGGTTTTCTCAATACTAAGGTATGGTGGCTCTTTATCTAAAGCTAGTTTTCGCTTTAGAACCAATTTCAAAGGGTTTTCAAATTCTCAAAAGTTATGAAAAACTTCTATTTGTTACTCTACTCAAGGGTTCTTGCATTAAATGGTTTTAAATGATGGATTGTGATATTGTTGATATTAAATTGATGTTTTCAAGAGAAAAATCTCATGAACCCTTGATTTCACAAATTTCGATATTTGACTTACGAAATGGGTTTGTTGATAATGATTTGGTATTGATAAATTTATGGTTAGAATAGATTGTATTGT
>NW_026022375.1:0-329 GCF_019186545.1 Solanum stenotomum | reverse complement strand
GTTGAGGTTTTGGATGTTGGAGAGATTCGGATTAAAGTCCGAGACGCAATGAGATCCTGGAATATGATTGGGAATGGTTCAGTTAAAAGTCCGGAAATTGGTAATATTGTGATAGACCTTCTAGCTCCATTATTTTACTTTAACTGCCGATGCATCTGCCGGGCTTATGGGGGTCCGTGCAGGTGGTTTCTTTTATTGTGCACGAGCGTACCCGTCGGGTTTATGGGAGCCCGGCGGAGTTAGTTAGATTACTTGTCTTTGTTGCATGTACGCTCGTGTACATACCCCCCATTTACTACTTTTTGCACTTGATGTGAACCTTTATTGGC
>NW_026022374.1:0-375 GCF_019186545.1 Solanum stenotomum | reverse complement strand
TAAGAGAAAGGAAATGATTTAACAAGATCGATTAAATAAATTTTGTCCAAAAATATTATCAATCAATCACATCAAATCCAAATCCGAGGCTGAGTGACGACGACGGCGCGAGGGGGCATCTTCTTCTTAACCCTTTAAGAACTAAAGGAAGTGTTTCATAATATAAGGACAACAATTTCCTTTCTTCTACCAATATGGTAAAAATGACCTTTCATTTGCACTTTTGCAATGACTTTTCATTTTCCCTCCAAAATTGGTTCCCCCATTTTCATTGGTTCTTCCACTTTCCATTCTCTTTTTATTTCCCATTCACACCTTGCTAAACCCCAACATTTGTTGTGTTCACTCATAATAAAAGTTCGAATAAGGTGTTTG
>NW_026022373.1:0-604 GCF_019186545.1 Solanum stenotomum | reverse complement strand
TCGTTATTGTTGTTGTGTTTGCATGGTTATTGTTGGGTGTTAAGTTGATGTTACACCCTTAGCTTATAAAAGTAACCTCATTCGAGGACGAATGTTCCCAAGGGGGAGATATTGTAACATCCGACTATTTGAAGTGGCTTTGAAGGAGCTTGAAATTTGGAAATATTTTTGGAAAGATTTAAAAATCTGGAAATTTGGCTAAGTGTGGAAATCAGTGAGTTTTTGGCCAACTTTGAGCAGTCATAACTCCTAGCTCAGGATGATCCAGGAGTAGTTCCAATTATGTTTGGAAATACCTTGGAACGATCTTTCCAACGCCACTGAGTTTACTCGATTCCGAGTTCGTATGAGCAAGTTATGCCCTTTAGAAGTTGGGCAGTTGGAAGGGAAATCCATCCGGAAATTTAAGGGCATTTTGGGCTTTTCACAAATCATTTTCTTTTGAGGTCATATTGTTGTATTAGGCTGATCTTTGGATCATTTTGTCCCATTTTGAAAGAGAAAGAGTTAGGGTTCTTGAGAGTGAAGAAGAGAAGAAGGAGAAGAAGAAGAAGAGAAGAAAGAGGAGATCAACATGATCATTGTGGATTTTCGTCGGGGGTGA
>NW_026022372.1:0-346 GCF_019186545.1 Solanum stenotomum | reverse complement strand
TGCATTAGTTGTATTTTCTGTATTTATTCATATTTACTGTATTTTCTACTGTATTCTCTGTATTTACTGTATTTATTGTATTTTTTGTATTTTCTGTATTTATTCGTATTTACTGTATTTTTTGTATTTTTTACTGTATTTTCTGTATTAACTGTATTTACTGTATTTTCTGTATTTTCTATATATATATATATATATATATATATATATATATATATTGAGTATGAAATATTTTTAAGTATGAATTTCCTGTTATTTTGTGTTCATTTTAATTTGAGAAAATGTTATGTCACAAAATACACTCCTTACTAGCTATATAAAAATGGGAAAATGCATAAGTACCCCC
>NW_026022371.1:0-705 GCF_019186545.1 Solanum stenotomum | reverse complement strand
AATTTAGCATTACTTATTTAAAAAAAAACAAAAGAGATAACTACCAAAAAAACAAATATTTTTAATATATATATATTATAGATTATTAATTATTTATCTATCTTTTAAGGAAATATGCAAAATTTATGAATTATTAATATTAATTTAAAATCTGAAAAAAAATAAAATTGTTAACACTCAAAATAGATACGATTTTGCAAAAACAATTAATACAATACAATATAAAATAAAATAAAATAAAATAAAAAATTACGTAACTCTATCTTTGGTTTCCTTTTTTTACTTCATTTTTGAAATTTTTTGAAAATGATAGTTATCCAAATCAATATCCAAACGGATAAGTTTTTGAAATTTGAATGATTAATTTTAATTTTAAATTTTAAATTTCAAAAGATAAATAACTAATTTTATTCCTACAAAATAGTTAACCGCATAACACACATTTAAATAACAAAAATCATTCTTAACTACACCATTTACATCTTCCCAAAAACTGTACTCATTTCAGAATTCTTATTCTCTTAAGCATGGTAATATTTTTTGCTTTTCAAGTTTGCTTTTATGATTAGTTCATGAGTATGAAGAGAAGATCATTTGGTTTAGAAGAGTTCAGAAATAGATTGATATTTCTTTTAAGATAAGTTCATAGTTTTTCATATCAATGAAAATGAGTATGCTTAATTTTGTTTAAGATAAGAAAGGAGT
>NW_026022370.1:0-548 GCF_019186545.1 Solanum stenotomum | reverse complement strand
CAAAAATGGGTTCGAAATTTTGGATCACCAAAAAATCCATTGACTATAGCACACGAAAATTGGTAAAATTGGGGGTTTACCTTCTGTAGGGCTCGTTTGACCTTGAAAATGGGTCATTCTTGCCGTGAGGGCCAACTGGCTCCACAGGTATAATCTTAACGGACGTCCAGGTAAAATTTTGGCAAAAATGATGTCGAAATTCTGGATCACCAAAAAAGATGGAGACCTATAGTACACGAAAATGGGTAAAATGGGGGGGTTTACCTTCTCTAGGGCTTGTTTGACCTTGAAAATGGGTCATTCTAGCCGTGAGGGCCAACTGGCTCGATAGGTAAGGTTTTAACGAACGTCCAGGTAAAATTATCGTAAAAATTCTTTGTCATCAAAAAAGATGGTGACCTATAGCACTCGAAAATCGGTAAAATGGAGGTATACCTTCTCTATGGCTCATTTGACCTTGAAAATGGTCCATTTTTGGCCATGAGGGTCAACTGTCTCCATAGATAAGGTCTTAACAGATGTCCAGGTAAAATTCTGGCAAAAATGAG
>NW_026022369.1:0-202 GCF_019186545.1 Solanum stenotomum | reverse complement strand
ATAAAGTGGACGAAGGGAGTAGCATATGGTAAGTGCAGTGATAGCAAAACCAAGATAAAGGAGTTTGATAACCTAAAAGGAGATTATATTATGGAAAGTAAAAAGGGAGAAACAATGTGACTCCTAAAGGAGAGTGTGTTGACTACAAGCATATATAAGCTTTTATTGAGGCTGGAGATCAATGGTGTTGCACACAGAGGCG
>NW_026022368.1:0-3196 GCF_019186545.1 Solanum stenotomum | reverse complement strand
CTGCTTTAGTTAAACAAACAATTTATTCGTAAAATGCCACATGTTTAAAAAGTCCACATGGTTAGAGTATGAAAAAAAAGAAGGAAGTTCAAGGCTGAAATACACGTGCCTCATAATTCAGGCAAATCAGTTGCAAATAGAGCCAAGTACTATACCAACAACAACAACAACAACAACCCAGTGAAATCCCACTAGGTGGGGTCTGGGGAGGGTAAATAGTACGCAGACCTTGCCACTACCTCGTGGAGGTAGAGAGGCTGTTTCCAGGAGACCCTCAGCTCCAGCCAAGTACTATACCGAAATTCAAAAATAAATTATCAGTTAATTTCAAAAAAAAAAAAGTTTATATATATATATATGTGTGTGTGTGTGTGTGTGTATATGTTTGTTCAAAGTTTGTTCAGGAGAGAAGTATTTCCATATGTTTACAATGAAGTGGATCTAATCAGCTTATTCTTGTGGTTGTCTGGTAGATTTTCTAGCCCAAACTGACAATAATATCGTCCCATAGACACACTGCCTTAAAATTATGTAGGTACGGGCATATACACTCGTATAATTAGTTGCAACAATTCCCTTTACTTTGACAAACTTACCAATAGTATCCTCAAGCAAGGTGTTAACACAGACTTGTGTTTCAAAGGAGGAATCAACACCACTGGTAACCGTTGAGCAAACCAGGGTATTGTGAGTAGATAAATACAGTATTGCTCCGCAGCACTCTGAACTTCTAGCAGGTCATTTTTATTATCTGCAACTAGATTCACGACATGAAATGGCCGTAGTGCTAAAGTAATTGCACTTGCAGTTATCAGTAACTGTTCATCTGTCTGAGAAGACAAAGTCACCTGAACGGAACTAGGAGCCTCAAGTTTACAAATGTACCTCCTTACAGAATTGTATAGTCCACTTTTAATACTTCCCATGAACTGAACTAAATCCCTAACAGCCATTAATGCACCCTGTATATTGGTATTGCTGATGCATTTCCAACCTTTCACATCAGTCAGAATTACTGCCAAGCGCATTGCTAATGATGCAAGTAGAACATTGTTACTCTTGTGACAAGAATTATCATATTCTGTTAAAATAAACAAGCAAATGGTAATCAACTTCTTTGCTTGATAATTCCAAACTTTCCTCTCTTCCACGGTTCCAGTAGCCATTGAGCAAAAGTTTTCATTGGGATCTAAAAAAGAAAGAAGTAGACAGATAAAGTCAACGTACGCTATAACATAATCAACTTAACTGACAAATAGCAATGGATAAATGCCAGATCATGCAAGGGGTAGGATTTTTAAAAATAAGGATTTATAGCTGGTATTTGTGCTTTTATGGTTCAACAAAATAGGGAAACGAATTGTTTTCTTTCATCTTTTTATAGTATGTAAGTGAGTAAAAGGTAAACAATCATTATTCCATAACCAGCCATCGAATTGTTGAGAGTGTGTATGGCACACAATTTAGCATCTTGATGAATCGTAATCCAGAAAGAGACGCTCAACATCATTGCAAAGTATTTCAGATACAGTCTTTATTATTTAACGTTTTATCTTTGATAAGGTTCTTTGTTATTATATGCTTCTAGAAGACAATGATTCTTCTTTCTTTCTGTTTTTTCTATTTCACTAATAACCCAATGCAGCTGGGAGCAGAATATCCACCAATTCAATGAATATAACTTATTCGTAATTTCTAAAGGACTGGATTAAAGCACTTGTCAGGTGAAGCTTAGAAATATGGACATCATTCTGACAAAGAAGAGTTATTATATAACCATATTTCATATGAACTCATAAAATGTAGAAGGAGACATCGAGATATGGGATACTTTTCTTGCCAAGACTCACAAAACACAATTGTTATAGTAAGACAATTATGACTACAAAATTTGAATAGAAACTTAAGGACTTGAAATATATAAGAATAGCATACTTGTTGAGTTTATGCTCTCCAGGATAACTCCAAAACAACTCCTGATGCAATCTTTTTCTCTGGGTTGAATTCTTGGATATCGCGCCAACAAGAATGTAGTAAAGAAAAGAAAAGGCCTCAGAACTTGGCTGGATATAGACGATTTCTTTAGAGGAGAAAGATGACTATATATCAATGATTCCCACTGCTGCTGAAACTCCAGGGCTATACGTTTTTTAACATGATAACGATGCCAAGCTCTCTGCACATATTTTAAGAAGCCGTGTTCATAGTTGGCATCACACTTGAAGATGAGATCAAAACATTGTTTTCTTACAAGGCTTTAAGAATGTTACTGGTTTATATAAAAACTTCAAACAACAAAAGGATCATAATGAAAGAAAGCACAACACTAGTTCTGCTGTATTATACAAAAGTGAACTCAACAAATAAAAAATTTGCACTATGTATGCATATCAATGAATGATAAACCTTCAAACCACAGAACCACAAAAAGATTTATCATGTTTGCAATAAGAAAGAGATTACAGATTCCGAGTATCTATTTGTTCTTTCTAGTCCATTGTAATGACATATTATTCAAGCTTCAATTTTACTTCTGAAGTTCATCCAAATAGCTAAATACATATCAAATTCTAAAACCAAAAAGATAGTCAACAAATAAAGTAAAATAGCCTTTCTCTTTCTCCCGATAATTGACTTGGATTCCCCAAGTTTTCAACCCCCCATTATCTGCATTTGATTGTTATCTATACTGAGGTACATTAACCACTAAGGAAAAACTATACACCTCATCAAAATCAACCTTTTCCTTTTGCCTTTTCTTTTCTTTCATAGGTGACTTCACAAAAATTATAAGCACAAATATACACTTCAATATCAGGGTATAATAACTCCTTCGCTTGTCATTTAATTCAAAGAGAGTAAAGCACAAACTGTTAAATTAGGTCTTAGGCCTAACTCACACCCCAAAAGTTAGCTCAAAGGGAGGAGGATTGTCCAAGCCTTATAAGGAGTCCACCCATCTCATTAACCACCGATGTGGGACTTTTGTCATTCTTTAACACCCCACCTCACGCCCAGTGCTTAGCATCTGGTGCGTGGGCAATTTTGATTTTGGGGGCCCCAATATCGGGTGAGACGGGCCCTGCTCTGATACCATGTTAAATTAGGTGTTAGGCCTAACTCACACCCCAAAAGCTAGCTCAAAGGGAGGAGGATTGCACAAGCCATATAAGGAGTTCACCCATCTCATTAACCA
>NW_026022367.1:0-5126 GCF_019186545.1 Solanum stenotomum | reverse complement strand
GGTGTTTGGGCCAGGTTGCACACAGCATGACAATTCCATTGGGGTACCTGCTACCTCCCGCCAACAAAGGTATTTGTACCTGAGAACTGTATCACCAAGGTTTAGGGCACACCTTGGGTAAACGAAATAAGGAACTTAACACAAGAAAACTAGTTCTACTCCCAAATCAAAAACTTAAAACTGTATTTTTGCATCTGAAACAGAAAAATTAAATGAATATTGAAATTGATTTAATTTTTACTTCATATATTTTATTCAATTGGAAATTTTTACACTCTTTTCTTTAAGAAGTGAGCGAACTAGAATAGGTTGATTGATCCAGGTAGCGACAGCCTCCAATCGAAAGGAACCACGCGTACGCTAGAAAGTTCATGTATGTAGTAAATTTTCTTGCATTAATATATTTTCATCATTTGGAATTTTTTTATATTAAAGCCCATGTTTTTATTACGCTCTACTTGTAAAGTCCAAGGAGAGTTTGGGCCTTTTCAAAGTTATTTCTCCTTTGACAACACTGTTACAGGGAAAAATATAACTGGGATTAATTACATGAAAGATGTTTATTAAGTGACACCGAAGCAAGAATCCAAATAACGTGTAATGAACTGTCATGGAATGTGTGGGATACTAACATTTAATATGATCCTAAGTCACCCTGCTTTTACCTTAGTATTTTGTCAATTCTATCTAGGATCTGGCTCAATTCATAAACTTGAATAATCTAGAACATGATTTTAGTACCATGAAACACAACTCATGCAAAAGAGTTTTTCCAAACAGGCAATGTCATTACTTTTTTGAAACAAAAAATAGGGATACAAATACAACCTGCCGATGGGACCAAGCATGATAATTCTTTGCATCCTGAGAAAATATTTTCTTGGTGAATTCTAGCTCATTTGTCACAGCATCAGCTCCCAGCTTCTCAGCAAGCCACCGTCTATGATGCCTGTAAATTTCTATAATTAAGAATTTCGACCAACGTGTGCATATATACAATTAGATACAAATAAAGAATAACTTATGGAGGAAAAACTTTCTTTTTTCTGTTAATGCTATAATGGAGTCAAGTATAATATGCAGACACATAGGTACTGAAAAGGGTAAAAGAAAGTCATAGGCTAAAAAAAACCCAGCAAATAGACATGGTCAACATGCAAGAGTACATGGGTTGCAAGAATTTGTACAAAAGTGAAAAACATGTGGGACAACTCAAAATTGAAAAAAACCATTAACACGGGAGGATGGTACTTTCCACAAATTAACTTTCAAAAATATATTTNATTTAAACTCAACGTTTAGCTTTGAGAAAGAAAACAACTATGAGCCTTGGTTGGCTGACAAAGCGAAACCATATTAAGAGCTAGAGCAGTAAGTCAAGGTCAAGCCAAGCATGATAGCTTAGACCCCGTTCAGCTCAGCATCCAAAGTTTCCAAAGAATGCTCATTTCATCCAAGCACAATGGAACAAGAGAAAAGAGAAAAACATCACTTCCTACGTATCTTTAAAACATATTGAGGGTGTTTGCATAATCTAATAATGTGGTAAACCCAGCTTATAAGCACTTTTTGGCTTATATGTAAGTGCTTATAAACCAATATCGACCAAAAATCATAAGTTGAACTCCCAATTTGCGACTTATTAGATTATATAAAGCACTTCTATTTACCAAGTTTTTATAATTTTATCCCTGATATTTTTTTATAATTCTTGAAATAGATTTTCGAAACAAAACCCTTTTCAAACAAACAAAGCCCAGCTGTGAATTTTAACACTCACCAAAAGAATCCATACATTTACTCATAATCACTGTTCAATAATGTTTCAAATGATGCCAAGGCAATGTACTGACTCAAGGGTATATACAGCTTTCAAGAAAACTGAGACCCACAGCAAGATAAGTGAGTTTAATAATCTTTAATAACCAAGATTTCCCTTGTCAATGAGCTTTCCTAGTTCCAATTTTTATCTACAAAATTTGGTTTTGGTCTTCCCATGCTGACAATTTGTGCGGGAAAACAGTTTCACTTCACTGAGAGAGTTTACACAGTGATATTTAATCCCATCAGCTTAAAGCAATTCCTCCATGTGATATCCATCAGTCACATGTCAACAAAGTATTTACATTACATCACCTTTACTTTAGCAGAGACCTGTGTGGAATTTTCAACTTACCATATTTGATAATTTTTGGTATTCTCCCCAGCAATGCAATCAACAAACTTCAATTCTTCATGTAAATCAACACCCAACGCCTCCAGCACAACACGCCTGAATTGCCATACCTAAACATGAAAAATTGACCATTAACTAACAACTCTGTAGTACAATATAGTCTACAAAACAACATCCTAGCCCTCCTCCGACCCCCATGCCCCAAGACAACAAAACAAGGTAAGGATTCATCCAAATCAAGCTTCACAGTTAAATACAGACAGATGAGATATAGGAGTTTAAATCAATGCCAGGTCCACTGTGAATTCCGCATAACCCACAGCTTCGAGCCTGAACCATTATGTGTATGTCACTGATGTGTACCATATATGTGTGCACTTACACATATATGGGAAAAACTAATATAGCAAACCCAAAGAACAACAGCTCCTAGCTCGAAGCCTATATGCACGTGTCTCACTAAGTGTGTCCATATATAGTTTGTGTGTGTGTGAAAGGAAAAGGTATAGATAGACTTAGATATACAGCTAAATCCTGGTTTAAACCCATATGAAATGTTATGCTTCTAGAGCTTCCTACAGCCTCAATGATGTACGGATTCCAATCCAATTACCTCACAAACTTTCATTTTAAGTTCACATTAGAACTCTACACATTTTTACACACGAAAATTCCAATTATATACCAAAATAATCCCACTAAACTTCCCACAATACTGCATTAAGGCAACCAAAATGATACAACTGGAAGAGGTAATTGCAGTTACAGACTTACAGTGTAATTTCCAGGGTTTAGCTGAATAGCTTCAGAAGTAAGCTGGAGGGCGCGTGTAGATCGCTCATCGGCTACGTAAATTGCCCGGAAGTAGTCCATGGTTTCAGAGAAGTCTTCCGTGTAGGCTATGGGAACCACCGGGCAGGGCCCGTCGTCTTGGGGAACGGGTATCACATCGGCCCAGTCGGGCCTTTCCTTGAAAGGAATTCGCGTTTTCGTCACCTCGCGACAGTCCATTTGCTACTCGGCTCCGGGATCCGATCGGAAAACTGCCGGCGGTAGTTCAATACTGGAATTGCCTTGGGGGTAGCAGGAATAGAATAAATATAATGTGTTTCAATCAAGGGATAGGGTTTGAAAATTACTTAATTTTGATCGAATTTATTGATGCGATACTAAATTTTTTATGACAATCTATTATTTCATTAGTATTTTAATTAATTGATGGAGCGATTAATTTTTCGATTAGAGTTTGGAGTATTTTGACATAGTACAATAGTCCTGGCAACAATTAGAGTTTAGAGTATTTTGACAAAATAACAAATAAGAGTCAACGTGTTATACTATGTAAATTAATTTTCAGGTTAATTTATTTTTTCATTTTACATGAAACTAACTTTAATAATATAATTTTTTTGAGCTCAAAGGAAGGAATGATTTTTAACTCGTTAGCCTACTCTATGTTAACTTTAAACTTATTGCTCTTTTTTATTTCAATCAAAAAAGAGAAGGTAATAAGTATTATATTATACCATAGAAAGAAAGAAACGGATATCATCACATTAATAATTTTCATAAAAAGAGAAAAAAACTAGAAAAAAAGGAAAAAACAAGAATTTTGTCAATATAACTGGAAAATAAGAGAGAAGAAAAATACTAGAACAGAAAATGAAAGAATTTTGCCAATTATTGTTGTACATTTTTCAAGAAATTTAAAATTAAATAATTAAAGTGGGTTCAATAAAATAATTAAGACAAATATATTACTATTTCTTAAAATTTTAGTTTGAAATAAAAATTATTTAAATTGGTTGGATGACTTTTCAGGTTATAAAAACCAAGTTTAGTACTTTTAAAGTGAAATATCAATAGTTGAATGACTTGTGGATTAATAAAATAAAATTGAATGACTTTCTGTGTAAATTATTCAAAGTTGAGTGACTTTACTATTTAAAGTTGAGTGTGACATATGAGATATTATCTCTTATCAGTAACTAACATCAATTTCTCAAGCTCCTCTATGATTGCATGTACAAATTTCAAGTAACTATTCAATTAATAAAAAATTAGATATATCATGAGCATATTAAGTGTGAGCCTCTTTTCAAATTAACTAATTTTTTTGGAATAGACTAGATAGGGATAAGGGTTTGAGAAATATTTTAACTTTGGCCGATATTGCTATTATGATATCAAACTTTATGGAGGACTTATTACCCCCTGAACTATTTAATAGTGTATTTTTTACCCCTGAACTATTTAATAGTGTATTTTAAAGGTATATTGTCACGACCCGATTTCTCAAGTCATGATGACACCAACTATAACCCACCAGCAGGTAAGCCAATCCGTAACCCGGAACAACAAGTAATGGGTCTGAGGGTAGAAACTAAACAAGAGTAGGCAAATAACAATATAAACAGGCGGAAGCAAACCAAAAACATATATACAAATAAAGATCCCTTCCAAAACCTGGAAGTCACTAGTACAGAGCTACTAACAAAATGAGTACAAGTCCCAAAATTGGACAACATAGACTGCACTGTCCCGAAAGGTAAAAGACAAGTCTATATATACAGATGGAGACTGAAATAGTACAAAACGTCGTGTGCTCACTCCCTTCTCCGGATCAGTCTGCTCCAAGCTCGATCAACGCTGGCTACTAGTGCCCGGACCTGCATCACGAAATAGATGCAGAGCGTAGCATGAGTACCAAAACAACCGGTACCCAGTAGGCATCATAGGCCGACTGAACTTGAAAAGTAAATGCAATATGAAAAGAAGGAATAACATAAATCGAGGGTCAAGAGCGGAAATCTAAGTAACAATGGAATGCACACGAGTGTAGAAAGAACTAACTAAAGTAATCTAAAAGCTAACTACACCTAACTGGGCCCCCATAAGCCCAGAAGGTATACTCGTGCGCACGTTAAATAAAAACCCGAACGGACCCCCA
>NW_026022366.1:0-623 GCF_019186545.1 Solanum stenotomum | reverse complement strand
CCAGTGGTGGCATCAATCATCAGCTCTGAAATGGGAAGAGGAAACTCGTCTTTAGGGCATGCATTATTAAGATCTCTAAAGTCAACACATACTCGAATTTGACCATTCTTCTTCTTCACAGGAACAATATTTGAAATCCATGTAGGATATTTAACTTCACGAATAAATCCTGCCTCAATGAGTTTATTAACTTCATTTTCTATCAATGGAACCAAGTCTGGCCTAAAGCGTCTTTGAGCTTGCTTAATGGGACGAGAACCATTTTTGACTGCCAACTGATGGACCGCTACTTTAGGATTCAATCCAGGCATTTCTTTATTACTCCAAGCGAAGACATCCCTGTATTCTTTGAGTATATTCATATAAGCGGCTTCTTCATCAATCTCTAGAAAGGCACTCAAGTAAGTCGGCCTTGGGTCTTTATCAGTGCCAAGGTTAACTTCTTTCAAAGGATCTATTGTGGTCTTTACTCCTTCTTCAAGTTCCGGTGGAGCATCTCTAGCATCTTCCTCTTCTAACGGATCATTGTCATTGATAGATATATGACAACACCAGACAACATCTTCTAACTCTTCATCAATCTTCATTTGAGGCAAAAAAATCGTACTCATTCTGGATTGTAA
>NW_026022365.1:0-350 GCF_019186545.1 Solanum stenotomum | reverse complement strand
CTTCTTCTTCCATTCTTCATAATCCTTTTTAGAGGATTTTTTCTTTTTATGAGAAGAAGGTTCCAAGTCCCTTGACTTTTGTTTAGGAATATCAAATGCGAATTGTTCGCAAAATTCCCCCAGTTGTTTCCTTTCACTTAAGCGATGTCGCTTAATTTGTTGATTCAACTTAATTTCGTTACATAATGCCAACCCTTCCTGTACACAAGCACTTATTAATTTGCCATAAGTATAATTATCATAATTAATACTATGTTCATCTCCTCGTAGAGACCTTCTCACTCTTTCTGCAAATAACGTTGGTAACCCATCTATAAATTTAGATTTCCAATGAGTGCTATTACACTCTG
>NW_026022364.1:0-13731 GCF_019186545.1 Solanum stenotomum | reverse complement strand
TATAAATATATACAAATATAATTTTCATAAAAACGAGGAAAAAATTCTATTATAAGATATTTCTTTTCCTCAAAGACAGAACCAATGGTCCATTTTATTAAACAAAAAGGAAATGATACAGACTTGGTTTCAGCCCAAGTCAAAAAAAAAAAAAAGAAAAAAAAAAGAACCAAACATAACAAGATAGCAAAGACAAAATAAAATAAAAAAGACAAAAGCTCTAAACAACCATCGGAGAAGAGGTCACCAGAGAAGATGATGAATTCAAATCACAAAAATGATCCTAGAGTTACGTAAAAGAATCTTAAATTGGAAGGAATTTGTGGGGGAAATATAGAAAATTTGTGATAAAGAGATATTGATGAGTATTAATGAGGGTAAATATGGGGACCAATCACATAAAACGTGCCTAGCATAATTAATTATGTGTGTAATAATAACTTTTCTATTTATTTATATATAATTAACTTTGCTATTTATTGTGTAATTATATCCATATAACATAAAAAAAATAAACTGTAACTATTTATCTTTAATGTATATTGATGTTTGCCATATTCTGCCGTTTTTCCATAATTTTTTTAGTAATAATTGGCTGACTTCCTACCATCTCACAATTATTAATAATAAATAACCAATAAAGCAATTGAGCTTTATTTCTTCTATTTTCTTATTAGTATGTTTTTCTTAACCTCAAAAACTACATTGGCTCAAAGGTATAAAAATTGCAATTCACGTAGATTTCTATGGAATTAAAACTCAACTCCTCTATTAAAACGCTGAGTCTAACTCAATTACAAAAAAATCTCTTAAAAATTTGACTTTAAACCTTATTGTACAACGATAATAAACAAATCCCCTTCAAGTTAACTCTAACTTGAAGCAAGTTAAAAGGATTATACTATGTATTAATCTTCAGGCTAACTCTAGCTTGAATCAATATTTACTCCAACAGATTATGATTTTAGAAATATTACTTCAACAAAAAAAAAACTGATAAAGTTACAACTCAAAAGCCTGATACATGAAACAAGAACTCAATAGAAAGTATCAAAAGGTAAATTTAAGCCATAGAAGTAATTTTCCAAAATTTCTTTGTTCAAATTATTTTCATAAAGTAAATAAAACTATTTAGGATTACAACTTCCATTTTTCTATTCCTATACAGGAACAAAAAAAAGTATCTTTAGGTAACTCAGAAGACACAAAATTAATTTTCCTAAATTGTTTTAGTCAAATTATTTCAATAAAGTAAAACAGAACTATTTAGGATTGAATTTTTTGAGGTAATATTCATGAATGAAATTAATGTAAACAAAAAATGAAAATACAAACCGAATTGTAATTGATGAAATTTAAAGAAAAAAGCACGAGTAAAGACTAAATTCAAATATTAAGAACGTTAATATGTGAATTAGAAGTAGATAATTATTCCTAACAAGAACATCAATAATCCAATAACGTAAAATTTTCGATTTAGTGAAAGTAAATATATTGTTATTTTAAAAAAAGCGTGTTTGGAGAATAATGTTAGTCATTATTAGATATTCTTCCTCAATAAATATTGTTCTTTATCCAAAAATGTTGAATTTTTTGGTACTTTGCTCTTTCAAAGTCTAGTCAATAGACACTTTTGTTGATAGAACCTTCACAGGTTAAATTACTCAATTAATTTAACAAGTATTTTACGTTTGTTAATCATCAAAAGATCATATCAGTCAATAAAAATTCTACTTGTAATATATTATTGATAAATTACTCAATTAATTTACACGTATATTACGTTTGTTAATCATCATACAAGTCAATAAAAATTACACTTGTAATATTTTATTGATAAAATATGCCAGTGACCTTATTCTGGGCAACTACAATAAGAAAACAAGAACGCTGGAATTTCTTAGCATTCCTTAAGAGTGTTTATTCTTGACTGTTAATACTTAAATCTGATTATTAATATTAATTAAGAATAGTTTATAGTATGTAAGTTAGAGTAAATTCTAAATGTAACCAAGAAAACGTAACTTATACTCACATAATCCTTTGAGATATTAGCTTTTTAGCCCCTCAAATATTGATCATTTCAATTTTTTATCCTAATAAATTTTAGTTAGATACATTTAACCTTCAATTCATTGATATGTGCATTTTTTATCTCCCAGACTTTGAATCTTTACAAATTTAATGAATTATGTATTAAGTGCTAAATCATTCAAGTATCGATGTATTATATTAAATTTGTACTATTACTTAAACTTATTTGAAGGCATATAACTCCAAAAAAAAAATCACATATAAAATAAATAAATATTATAGTTGATTAAATGTTAAATATGCTTAACAAAATATTGTAAGGATCAAATAAGAATTCATCAATAATTGAAGGATCGAAAATGCAATATTCCTAATCACCTTCAAATTATTAAACATTTGTTGAATGTAATGTTTATAGTTCTTCCAGTCAATTTTATCAACTTAATTCAATATTAGGATCACATGGTTCAGGGTCGCAACTAACAATGGATCAATGAAGTTGGAAGGGTTCTATAATAGTTTGGTCAAATATAGTGATTTAAATTTAAATTTTATTTTATAATTAAAAAACTGATAAAATGTACAAAAATATACTAAAATTTTAATTACTAATACTTAGTTTTAAATTTAGAATTCATAAAGTTCAAATTAGTGTTCTACCTCTACATATAACTTATGATGTTCTCATTAACTCGATGAATACATTGTACATATCTTTAAATATATTATTATTAGTTAATCATAGTTAACTAATTGTCTTTTTAAATTAAATATAGGATTGAACTTTGTTGGTATGTAATTTCAAGAATGTAATTCACAATAACATAACCACGTAATTTCACAAAAAACATCTGAGGAGAGTAAGTTGTATGCAGACCTTATATTTACCTTAATAAGGTCCGGAGAAAGTAAATTGTACAAAACACCATTAGGATTTAATTTTTTGAGAAAATTTTCAATAATGAAATTAATATGAACAGAGAATGAAAATAAAAATCACGAATTTTAAGAAGTAAACGAAAAAAAAGGACCAACGAATAAAGACTAAATCCAAATACTATATTAATTTCGTTAATATGTGAATCAGAAGTTTAGCACTAGATTATTTGGCTAGATTGAAAAAATTATATTGTTTGGATTAAATATTGAGCCTCTTGTTAAGAATAATCTAAATATTGTCTTAATCACTCAAATAATATTGTCTTCCTGAATAAATATTGTGCTTTATCAAAACATATTGAACTTTAATTTGCTCTTTCAAAGTCAATAGACACTTTTGTTGATAGAACCTTCAGAGCTTAATTACTCACATTACATTAATTAATAATCAAATTACCATATGGATTAGTCAATAATAGCATACTTTTACTAATTTAATCGGTAAATAACGCCGGTGACCTCATTCCGTCAACTACAATATCTTGACCGGAGAAAGAAAACAACATCACTGGAATTTCTTAAAGGTATTTGTTCTTGACTGCTAATCACTTTAATTTGATTAATCTAATTAACAATAGTGGGTTTAAAAATATTTACTCTAAAATATGTAAAGTTAACTTCAAAATATAACCCAAAAAGGTAAACTACACTCACATAGTCCTTTGGGGTATTAGCACTTTTATCCCCTCAAATATCCATAAATTTTAATTTTGATCTTTGTAATTCTTAGTTAAGCATATTTGACTTTCAGATAATTGATAAGTACAATTTTGATGTTTCTCTATTGAATGTTAAAACCATTCAATTATTAATGCATAATATACAATATGTATTGTTACTTCATAGTTAATGGTGATATAGTACTAAAAATACGCTAAACATCAATTATATTTCTTATATAAAGGATAAAAAAGAAATATTTTAGTTATGGAAGGTTAAATATGCTTAGCAAAATATTATTAGGATCAAAACTAGAATTCATTAATAATTGAGGGACCAAACGTGTAATTATTCCTAATCTCCTTTAGTTCATTAACAATCTTGTTGATCAAATATTGTTTATAGTTATTTTAGTCGATTTAATTAACTTAATTCAATATAATTAGGATCTCATGGTTGAGGGGTCGCAAGTAGTCCGTTTACATCAGAGTAAGTTATACCAACAAGTTTGAGCCAAAAAGTTGGTATACATATTACATAATAAATAATATTACATTGGATCGTTTGGTTAACGAGATGGAATAAGCAAAGATATTTCATAAGATTATTTTATCTCATTTTTTATACATGAGTGGCTTTACAACTTTTTTAAAAAGGCAATTGCCTTAGGTCTTCAAATTTGAGGGGCCTCATTTTAAAAATAATAATAAAACATAAGTATATTTTTTAAATGAAACAAATACTATAGATTATTATTTGTAGAATTTATAAACTTTTCATATACGAGGAAATAAGTAATAGAAATTTAACAAATCTTGAATACTATATCTCAAGAAAGATTAAATAATATGCTATAATAAACTTCATAAAAAATATATATTAGAATTTAAGGTCTCCGTTTGAATTTGGCTTGAGATGTATTTGAGCCGAAAAAATAATATAAAATAAAATAATCTTAAAATTTTATTGAAAGAATTATTATTTTTGTGTCATGTACCAAACCACCCCTATATAAAGACACTCCATTCACTCTGTTTTACATATTACTTTCCAAGAAAAGAGCCTTAGCTAATTCAACTTGCCTATATCATCTTCATCACTGAGCTCATCGGAAAATTAATATTTAGTAGCATGCCGTCAGTCTCCGGTCGAGTCGTCTGTGTTACCGGTGCCGGTGGTTTCATCGCCTCTTGGCTCGTTAAACTTCTTCTGGAAAAAGGCTACACTGTTAGGGGAACTGTAAGGAATCCTGGTATGCACACAATACTCCATCTTCATCATATTTTTTCAATTCAACCCAACAATTTCTCCTCGTATGTTGAAAGAAATTAAAATTTATATCGAGTTCGTTCATTTTGAACTCAGTGACTCTAAATCCTTGAATATACTCTGTTTTTGAGTACTTATAGAATTTAAATGTCTTTTTTTTTTGTATATAGATGATCCAAAGAATTGTCATTTGAGGGAGCTTGAAGGAGCAAAAGAGAGGCTAACTCTATGCAGAGGTGATCTTCTTGATTATCAGAGTTTGCGTGAAGCAATCAATGGCTGTGACGGAGTTTTCCACACAGCTTCACCAGTTACTGATGATCCAGTAAGTCTTCTTAACTTATGTATGATACAATATACAATAAACCTTTGTGGTCCGACCTGAATATAGCGATTTTATTTTTTTTAATTAGACAAAGGGACAAAAGTAAAACCAAATTTGGGATGTGAAAAGAATCAATTTTTTTGTATAAGCGTGCACACAACTAAAAAAAAAAATTCTTATCTTATGTTGGTAAGTTGGATTATCAATTATCATACTAGTTTTGGTTAAAAAAAATCGTTTTTCATTTCTTGGTGATTGATTTGAGTAGTATATTTCATGAGGAAACATAAACATAATAATTTAGTAGTAGTAGTTGGTGGACTGGGTCCAATTGAACCATTAGTTGGATTGTCATTTCAAGCTAGACAAACTTTAATTTGTTTATGTTTAATGTTCCACCAAGAGGTCCATGATGGGAAAAAAAGGTCTTTTTAATGTCGTTTTGCTTCTAATTTCTCTTTGTTTAGTAATTTATTTTCTTGTGGGATTAAATGTTGAAGGAACAAATGGTGGAGCCAGCAGTAATTGGTACTAAGAATGTGATAACAGCAGCAGCAGAGGCCAATGTAAGACGCGTCGTGTTTACTTCCTCAATTGGAGCTGTGTACATGGACCCAAGCAGAGACCCTGAAAAAGTTGTTGACGAGACTTGCTGGAGTGATCCTGAATTCTGCAAGAACACTAAGGTCAATAATACTAAAGTAATAAATTTAACGTGTTAATTATCTTAGGTTACTGATTTAAATTTGCTACAGAATTGGTATTGTTATGGCAAGATGGTGGCAGAACAAGCAGCGTGGGACGAGGCAAGGGAGAAAGGAGTTGATTTAGTCGCAATAAATCCAGTGTTGGTGCTTGGACCATTGCTACAAAAAACTGTGAATGCTAGTGTTCTTCATATCCTTAAGTACCTTACTGGATCAGCTAAAACTTATGCTAATTCAGTTCAAGCATATGTACATGTTAAGGATGTGGCTTTAGCTCACATACTTCTCTACGAAACTCCTTCAGCATCAGGCCGTTACCTCTGTGCTGAGAGTGTGCTTCATCGTGGTGACATCGTTGAAATTCTAGCCAAATTCTTCCCAGAATATCCCATCCCCACAAAGTAAGTTCAATTCCCAAATCTATCAATATATGAATTTTTATTTCAAATTAAAATCGTTTTAAGACCTAGTCCACAAAATATGCATCATTAGTTGCTAGTTGTTGGATGTTTTTGCTTCCTAGTATCTTTTAATGCACAAATGAAGGGAATTTTACCAAATTTTTATTGGTAAGAATAAGACTTATGACATAAACATTGCTACCATAAATACAAGTGACCCACTAACAAACACTTGAGTATCAACAATAATTCTTTAAACTTGAAATGCTCTTACCTAACACACCATCACTGTCTTGTCTGGCTCAGCTAGTCCCAACTTCTCCTTCTGCTTTACCAACAAAACATATTGGGACCAAACCAACTTTTTATCAACTCGAATGTATTTTTGATGTCTTCGTTACGATTGGTAGTATATATATTCTAATCTTGGTTATACTCGTAAAAATATTAGGTGTTCGGATGTAACGAAGCCAAGGGTAAAACCGTACAAATTCTCAAACCAAAAATTGAAGGATTTGGGGCTGGAATTTACACCAGTGAAACAATGCTTATATGAGACAGTGAAGAGTCTACAGGAGAAAGGTCACCTTCCTATTCCTACTCAAAAAGACGAAATTATTCGAATTCAGACTTAGCTTTATTATTATGTAATAATAATGTGTAATCTGTTTTACTATGTTCAAGGAAATGTTTTTTTTACTGTTTCCATTGTTGTTATCAGTATATATTAGCATAAAACATGAATAATGTTATCATGGATATTGCTTTTTATCCTTAAAGATAACATTTTTATGTAATAATTTCTGTATATCGATCTTTGGAATGTACGTTCAACTAAATGATCATATCATTCTATAATATGATATACAGTTGAACTTTTAGTGTTTCGGTTTATTGGTAAATTATGAGTTTGATTCTTGTAATATTATTTGTAATTTATATTCCTTTATATATTGAAAAATATGTGATATTAAACTATTTTTATATGATATTATCCTCAAATATGAAATCGTACTGTTAACTTAACCTTTTAAAGAGTCCAACAAATGTCACATTTTCAATATTGGCATAGGCAATAGTCAATAACGTATGTATTGAAAATGCTCGAGAGTTTTTCTATTCAATTTTTTCTGTTGTTGTATATCTTGAAAATGCTTTGAATCTTCATAATCATTTGTATCGACAATTCATTAAGTCAAGCATATAATTGCGGTAAACTTCTGGCGTTGTCTTTAAAAAACGTAAGCTTACTGTAAATGTTGCATTGGATCATTGAATGCCCCACCAGTCACAGTCACTAATCAAAATCCCCATTAAAAAGTGGACTTTTCTTAATAATCCAATAAAGTATGATATTGCTTTCGGCTTTATTTAGGACCCCTCCACTAAAATAGGCTGGATAATTCTTAATTGGGATTCAATCCAAAGATTATGATGCACCTGTGAGAGCTTATGAATTTTCATGTGTAAATCCTGTAGGTGGATTTATATCCGGTACATGAAATAAGTTAAGCGAAAGGTATTAGTAATACCAGCAAATGGAAGGTATTAATAATGCATACATGATCCTATAATACAATGTAAGGTGAGGATTAGTTATACAAACGCCCAAAATTTCTACCAAACATAATATTAAATAATATCGTACATAATGCATGAACTATTTCTCCTAATACTCCCTAGTCCATACCAAACGACACCTAAAACTTATAGCTATACAAAGGGTCTTATCCTGTTAAGGAGACAAGATTTTTACACACGAATTTTCATGAGAAATTAGTCCACACAAATATCATAGATTTCGATATTGTTCGAGTTACATAACAAAAGATGATAGAAATGGAGGATGATTGCGTGGACGGTGTTTGGTCGTTCGATTAGCAGTCACGATTAAAAAATATTTTGATACATTATACCTATTTTACCTATTTGTAGTCTACAGCCACAAGAGTCAATTTGATTAGGATGTCCAGGACTTAACTTCCTTAATTTTTTTCAACCTCAATTTGCATACGTAATTGAAATATAATTATATAAGTGTGATTAGTTCAAATGTCTGACAAACACGTCGACATTAACTCTATTGTTCCTAAGATTCCCTGTGTGATTATAGACTTTATATTTAGACGCAAGGAATCTTTGTATAATTATAAGAATTAATTAGGGAATCTTTTGGAAGTTTTAAAGAACCATTCGAACTTTAATTTGACTTCATTTAACAAACGGGATATTAAATTAAGATTAAAAACTTGAGCTACATATTTGGTGTTCTATTCTTTTTCACATTAAAAATAGAGTACGGTCCAATTAATTAGTTCAACAAACAAATGAACGACAAAATAATGATTAAGAAGATGACGAATGTACCAATTCAACAACTTTTAAATTAGGTGGACAAAGACATACAAACAAACAGTGAGAAAAAAATGGAGGAAATGATGAAACATTAAGGGCCTGTTTGGAAGAACACCTTGGTAATTGGATTTGGTGTAATTGGTGTAATTACACTGTCTTGTTCTGTTTAGAAGGACAAGTAATTACTTGGTCAGCAAGTAATTGGTATAATTGACAGGGGATAATTACACTCTACAATTCACAGGCAAAGGCTGCGAATTGCTGCCATGTAATTACCTCTTGATTACTTTTTAATTTCTTTTTTTATTTCTATTTTAATTTTTTTGTTTTAATTTTTTTTACTTCTATTATTTTAAGTTCTTTTTTTAATTTTATTATTCCAAAAATTTGTAAAAGTTTATTTTTTATTTTATATTATTATATTTCATTTTCTTCNTTCTTATTCTCAACCTTACTTTACGTGATTGTATGTAATTTTTTTGTATTATCTATTTCTTTACGCCATGCTTATTTTCTCATCAGCATAATTTTATTATATTAAAATAGAATTTATTGTTAAGTAAGTTATAGACTTACACTTTCTTTATTAAGAAAAACTAAAACTAAATCATATTTATTGCTATGTTGAAATTTGTTATAAGAGTATTATGTTAAAATTTTTGTTTTGAATTTATAACTTATGTTATATTTTCAGTTTCATTTGTTTTAGTAATATTGAATCTACATTGCACGTCATTTTTTAATTAGAGTTGATAAATTATATTTTTGTCAAACATCTAATAATTTATGACATTTTATTTATATATTATTCTTTTTATCAAAAATGCATTTCACGATGTTCGTAGAAACTTCATACTTTTAGTTGTTACGATCAATTCAATTGAAATATATTAATTTGAAAAAATATAAATCAATTATTTTTTCATAATATTAGTTACAGAAAATATGTTTATTAATTAATATATTTTCAAAAAAGAATATATATCTTAAATATTTAATTTAATGTCGTTTATAAAGTTTCTTATTTGTCTAGTATATATTTGAAATAATTAATTTTTATTTTAAAATTTTATTATAATTTTATGATTGCAATTGTGCATCCAAACAGAACATGTGTAATTACAATATGACATCCAAACAGGACATGTGTAATTACACTGTGGCAACCAAACAGGCCAGTGTAATTACTAGACAATGTAATTACTAGGCTGATAATTACTACCCTAGTAATTACACCAATTCCAATTACCTTGAAAAGCCACCTGGTATATATATATATATATATTCGAATTTGATATTTCTTTCGTTTTATTTTATTTGGCTCATGTTAGTACTAAAAATAAAGTTAAAATCAATGGACTGTAAATTTGTTGTACCATTAAGTTTGCGTTAGAATTAGTCGTCATTTTTTCCTTTTTCTCAACTTTGTTACATATATTTGATGAAATTTTTAGTTGAGAGCCTGCTTATATATGGTTATTATAAGAAAATACATTATTTATACATAGTTATACAGATCAGATACATAATTGATACAATGCATTTGTAATGTGTAATAGTCAATGTTTTTTTATTTTTTGGTAACAACTGTGAAATATTATTACCAGCACTCATCAACAAAACTACAAAATAAAGAGCACCCAACTCTTGGACCATCTTCTGGTGCCAGGAGATTAAGCCTCAAACTACAGCAAGAAAACAACAACAACAAAAAAGTAGCTAAGAATTCAGCCTATATACGAAATCTCTACAGCTACGTGTTCTCTGTGATGCACTGAACAACTCTAATCTAATTTTCATATCTCTCTTAATCTGTTTTTATCACTTCAGCCGGCTTATAGCTTCCTCTAAATTGTTTCCAATCTCTAGCCCTCCAAGTATTGTAATATCTGCTTCTTGAAACCATTGCACCTCTTTCTTTTTATAGTTAGTAAGACTCGTCTCATCTCCCCTGCAATCGACGTGATCCCAGTCCATGTTTCACAGCCTTTATCCATTCACACTGCCAGAACAAGTGTTGGTTTGTTTCCTGAGCCTGCTAATTATCACATAAACAACAATACGTATTCTGTATATATAGATATATTCTCTATCTTATGGAGTACCATCTTCTTTGTCTCCATATATAGTGTATAAATAATGTAGATGATTATGCTACTCATTATTTACACTATATATCTATGTATAATAATCTATAATGTTTACAAGTAATATGCAATTCTTTCAAACAAAGGTAAATATTGAAGTTAGAGAATCTTTTACCATATTGATTATTATTATTATTATTATTATTATTTTTAAAAGTACAGTCAGGTGAAATTAGTGATAAACATGCCTATATTTAGTGTATAACTGATATAGAAGATATAGATATTAATTATACATAAATTATGTAGTGACTATTTATTAATTATACATTACATATTCAGGGGCGGAGCCACTTGTCCACAATTGGACACCCTCGTCGAAAAATTATATGATATATACACGTAAAGTTTTGACTTATATTGGTATATATGGTATTTTGGACACCCTGAAATAACAAAGTAACCCATAGTGGAGATGGTTTGAGTTGTCGCAAGCCCACTTGTTGCCTCAGTTTGATTCCACGCATGAGCGTTTTCATTTTTCTGTAATTATTTTGCCTTCTTGAAGTTTGTAAGTAAATAAACATGCGTAAGTTTAATATAAATGTTCAGTAGCGTGTGGAAAATAGTGTCATGCTTGTCTTGAGTGACCCAAGTTCGAATCTCACCTCCAACAAGGATTTTTTTTCAATTAAAATTCAATTTATTTCCTTAAAATAAGGTTTTCTTTCTCTATAAATAGGAGACCCATTTACCCAAATTATATCACAATATTATTAAAAATAGAATCTCTATAAATCATCGTTTTTTTTTTTTAAAAAATTACTATTCAAAGTTTGGACTCCCTTCATAAAATTCCTGGCTACACCACTGTACATATTTATGTATTATATTTATAAGAAATATACAATGGTAGTTTCAAACAAAGTTAAATATTAAAATTTGAGTAATTTATGGAAACATGTTACAAATTTTAGGATTACTTATTGTAAAAATAAATTTAAGACTATATTGAATCCCTAAAACATTTGCTCACCTATTGGATAAGCCTTAAAAGTTCACAGACAGGCCCACTTTGCATAGTGTCAAATCCAAGTCTTGATGAGACTATAAAAATGGGCTGAAGCCCAATAATATGTTAGGTTGACTCGCACCCTTGAGATCAGTGTGAACTTGCAAAATTCGCCTGTACTGACTTCTGTGTTTCTTCAGTCTCCTGCGCAACCATCTATGGATGTGCAATAGATGAGGTTGCTATTTCCTTAATCAGAGGTCTCGATTTTGATCCATGGGTATGAAAAGAATCCTTGAGTAGAGCCCTATCTTACGCGAATCTGAATAGTCTGACTCTAATGCAGATACCAAACACAAGGTGAAAAACAAAAACAAAAAAATCTCCTAGACCACAATAATAAAATTGATTTATATAATCGTCCCCTTTGAGAATACTACCTATTTTTAAAAGTTATGTAGTATAATTTTGGGACTGGTAAAATATTAAATTCTCGTCTAATATTTATAAAATTAGACTGTGACAAATCATTCCTCATAAGATTTTATATTTGTTCATAAGAGATCTTTAAACTATAGCCTAATGGATTCTTTAAGTTATACTCTCTTCCTCTCATATTAGTTGATCACTTTTTATTTTGTACGGTGATTAAGAAATCATAAATAAAAAGATGATTTTTTACTAATGCACACTAAGGCTGGCAATTAGACAGGGTTTGGTCGGTCCAGTCCGGTTTCGGTCCGGTTCCCGTACCGGTAAGTCTGGTATCAGTTGAACCGGTAAGGAACCGGTCTTATAGGGTACCGGAACAGGTACCGAAACAGAACCCGATTTTTTATCCGGTTGATCCGGTTCGGTAAGAACCGGTTTCGGTCCAGTTCCGATCCGATTGATCCGGTTCAACAGTCACTTCCCATTTTAATTTTTTTTTAAAGGTGAACGTTAATTTATAGCCATTGGGGTTGGGGCCCAAAACGGCTCAAAACTCCCCCCACCCCCACCCCTCTCTAATCCCTTAGGCCTTAACACTATAAATATACCCATATTCTTTCATTTAAATCACAAATTCACAAACTATTTCATTAACATCTTATAAAATCTCTCAATTTTCAATCTCTCATAAATTCATAATTATTATTTTGTGATATTGACTTGGAGTTCGGGTTTCAGAGATTTATTTGAAGTAAATCGGAAGCTTCAATTGGCATCTCTCAATTCCAGCTTTGGTTATACGTCTACTTTTACGTAGACGTTCGGTACATTCGTTCCAACTTTAATTTTTTATTTGCTTATTAATTAAGTTATTTTATTTTTTGGTTTATTATCTTGCTTGTTTTTCATAATATTTAATTATTTTAAACTTGAACATGAATTCTGAAAGAAATAGTGGTAAACGACCAATGTCGGAAGGAAAAAATAATAGGGGAGGAGAAAGTAGTTCTAATTCTAAACATTTGCCACCTAGATTTAGAGTTAATACTAATGATTATACTCATGTTAATGAAACTTCTTTTATGTCACGATGACCTATTGAATTTAATTCCGAAAATGAAGTAGATCATGAGACTTTAAATAGATGTTTTACTAATTTTGAGGAAGAATTAGATGAGGAAGTAAAAATAAATGAGAAAGATGATGAAACTCCTACCCCTACTAGTCCGGCTATCGAATTACTGGAACAAGATGAAGTCCCCCCTTTACCTACTTTTTCAAAGACCATTGTACGTGTTAAAGGATCTTTAGTATGGAAATTTTTGGTACAAAATGAGGAAACAACTACTGTTACTTGCATGAAATGTAAATTGACCATGAAACATATAACTACAGGTACACAGGGGGAAATAGGACGACTAACAACACATTTGAGAAAGTGTAAAAAATAATCTGCTCGCCTAGATAATATAGAAAGGGCTGATAGAAATGGAATACCCATACCTGAAAA
>NW_026022363.1:0-359 GCF_019186545.1 Solanum stenotomum | reverse complement strand
GAAGGGGAAACTTAGTCCCCGGTATATTTGACCTTACCGCATAGCCAAGAGGATTAACAATGTTGCTTATGAGTTGGAGTTACCATAGGAACTAGCAGCAGTTCATCTGGTATTTCACATCTCCATGTTAAAGAAGTGTATAGGCGATCCTTCATTGATCCTACCATCTGAAAGTATCAAGATCAAGGATAACTTATCTTATGAGGAGATTCCTGTTCAAATTTTAGATCGGCAAGTTCGTAGGTTGAGAACAAAGGATGTAGCCTCAGTCAAGGTCCTTTGGAGGAACCAATTTGTTGAGGAAGCTACTTGGGAAGCCGAAGAAGACAAGAAGAAGAGATATCCATATCTCTTTGAAT
>NW_026022362.1:0-427 GCF_019186545.1 Solanum stenotomum | reverse complement strand
ACATCATAGTATTACACATAACCTGTCTTAATCACAACCATATCACGACCACATCATAGCATTACACATCACCTGTCTCAATCACAATGTCTGTATCAATCATAGCCTACTCATGCTCTTTTATCCCCTCAATATCAGTTATCACATGACTTATTCAACAATTTCAAGTCACATATAACACATTTAGCTCGTTTTATTCCCCATCTTTCATTTACAACAATTTCAATCAACAAATAAAACTCATCCTCAATCCCCATTACTCCCCAACACAATTAGGAAAGTAGTCATGCGTAGTCTAAGAGTTTTACAAAGTTTGGATGCCATTTGCCTTAAAACAAACTCCAAAAGTTACTTGACTTGAGCCTTTCCTTTTCGAGTATAATCCGGATCGCGATAATCTATTCAAAAAATTATTCACAATCATAAT
>NW_026022361.1:0-213 GCF_019186545.1 Solanum stenotomum | reverse complement strand
GCTCAAATTTCTTTCAGATGGTATTTTTCCCCCCTAATCTTACTTCTATTTCTTTAACCCATTCATAAATCTGTAGCAGATTCAAGTGTTTTGAAGTTTTAAGGCAAAAGGATCTCGAAAATCTACATAAATCAGAAGTTGTTGGAAGGTTTTAAGAAGAAAGGTTCGAAGTTTGATTATCACTACAAGATTTTGATGTTTTCGAAGTTTTGA
>NW_026022360.1:0-2182 GCF_019186545.1 Solanum stenotomum | reverse complement strand
GCAATTTAGATATAAACAATATATTTTATTAATCTTCAAGTCGTTCCTAGCTTAGGGTCATTCTTAACAGAATATGAGTCCCTAAAATGAGGGTTTATAACCACTCAATTAGCTAACCACTCACAACTATATCTACAAGATCACCAACATTAACTACCCCATTATATCACTACCAATCTCTAAGGAAATATGTCAAATGAAGGGAATAACCTTAACATATCTTTCCAATGAATGCTCGAAATACCGTAGTTCCTTCATGAAAGTTGTTTCTTATGTCCTAAGCTTCACAAACACTATACATACACAGCTGGTATACACCTATAACGAGTTCATAATTAATCTTCAATCGGCAAATATGCCATATTGCCCCAACTTGTCGAAAAGTCTGTAGATATTCATAAAAACAATCATAAAAGAGTCCCGAGATGATTACCTTAGTTAACCAAGTTTAAACCTCGAAGAAACACCAATAACTAAAAATGTATATCTTCAAAAACTAGTTCCAAACGCAGCTAATAGAAGGGAAAAATGATTGCCATGTATAGAGATCACGTTTCTAGGCACGGGGGCATCCTTTAATAGTAGAAATCGTCAAAAACGAACCTTCATCATGCAAGAACTCCATAGGAACCCTCTCTAAAGCTTTCTTTCTGAGTGAAAAGAAATGTTTTCATGGCTTAAAATGTTGAGTAAGATGACATACCACATTTTTTACCCGACCCGGATTGTGCCCCTGTAATCCGTAGTAAAACCCTCATAACTCTTTACTCCAACGTCGGTTGGATACGGGGTTTTGGGCGTTGCAAAGTAGACTCTTAGGCCCTCGATTTAATGGTTGATAGGACTTCTAACTCTTTATATATTGGGATAAAATATCCAAGCCATTTGACCCAAATTTCAGAGAAATCTTTAAAAAGGAACTTACGATAACTTTCGCCAACTTTTATTTTGCCACTTACCTAACTTCAAAACTTGAGATACAACCCTTGAATACTTAAAATATGAAATACCACATTATTCTTAATTTATATTACCCACCCTCCTTGTCTTTCCACAAAGATACGAGTTAATTTAGGTGTTATGAAAAGTTGGTGTGTTACAAGTACATTCTTACGTACTGACGTCCCTTATTGGGGATGCTTCATTTCATATTGCAGGTACATGTAATCAACTAGTAGATACTCAGCGGTTGTTAGTGAGCTCTAGGTTGATTCGGGGCTTTGCCGAGTCTTTACTATGAGTATTTTCATAGTGGTACAATCATGGATTCCAGTAGAGGCTTTGTAGACATCGTAAAGCTATCATCTATATTCATAGTTTCACTTGTCACATGTATCGGTTCAGCTAGTCGACATGTGTTGTATATGAAGCTTCTCATCAGTAAATATATCTGCATAGTAGTACTTTATCATCATAGATCACTTGTAAAGCATGTGTTCATATGATACTTGTCTTCCTCACATAGGGTTGGGGTGTGACATAATTTCTAGGGATTTATGCTATTCTCCATATAGGTTCAATTATTGGGATTGAATTACTTATATTTAATCTTAATATGCATGATTTAACTTAATTACCTGATTTTTATTGATTTCACATGAACCCTTGCCTATGTCTAATTTATGAATATGAACTATAGTTACAAACATATGAATTCTGATTATGGATTTCTGCATGTTTTATGAAATTGGAAGTTTAGACTGATAGATGATTTTAATTTAAAGTGTCAATAATTTGTGAAAGTTTTTCTAACATTTGGAAGGATCATGATTTAGATGCTTAAAAAGCAAGTGTTTTATGAATGAGTTTATAAAATCGTGGTTTTGAAAGGGCCTACTATAATTTTGAACATACGATTGGATTGGTCGTCTTATTTGTTGTCTTTCCAAGTATTTTGATATGATTATGATTATGTTTATTCTGTTAGGATTAGACTTAGCACCAAGAGGAATTTAAAATAGAGGTCTTCCCGTTAGTAGAGGTCGGGTCTCTAGAAGTCATCTCTTTGTCCCTCACTACGTACCCCATAGGATTTGTCTTAGAAAGACATAGCTAATGGATCCACCTAAGCTAATATGTATGGTCCTAACCTTGACAAGTAGGAAATTATCTTTTTAGTGTAGGAAAGATATCAAACTCCATTTTATAACTCACATGGTCTATGTTGGTTAATGGTAAATAT
>NW_026022359.1:0-604 GCF_019186545.1 Solanum stenotomum | reverse complement strand
GAAATTTACCTTACACTAGTCCCGGAACATGTTCGGATACTAGGTCCTCATGTCCTCTCCTCTTTCCCAGGTAGCTTGTTTTCCAGAATGGTTCCTCCAAAGTACCCTTACTAAGGTTATTCTCTTGTTTCGAAGTTGCTTTACTTCTCGAGCTTCAATTCGGATAGGTTCTTCATTATAAGTCAAGTCAGGATTAACCTCAATAGATTCAACTGGAAGAACATGCGATGGATCAGAACGATATCTTCTGAGCATAGAAACATGAAAGACATTGTGGATCTTCTCTAACTCCAGTGGCAAAGCTAATTTATATACAACTGGTCCAACCCTTTCAAGTATCTCATAAGGTCCAATAAATCGGGGACTAAGCTTTCCCTTCTGGCCAAATCTCATAATCTTTTTCCATGGAGACACCTTTAAGAATACTTTATCTCCCACTTGATATTCAATGTCACGCCTTTTAAGATCAGCGTACGACTTTTGTCTATCTGAAGAAATCTTTAGACGATCCTGGATAATTTTTACCTTGTCCTCTGTTTGTTGCACAATCTCAGGACCAATAAGCTTTCTTTCCCTAACTTCACTCCAACAAAGAGGGGTTCGA
>NW_026022358.1:0-800 GCF_019186545.1 Solanum stenotomum | reverse complement strand
AATTCTAACCCTAGTTTGTGTTGGATATAAATTGAAGGCTATGAATTGAAGGTGATGTTATATAATTCATGTTTGTATGATGATTCTACCATAGGTTATGTATAATTTCTATGGAATTAGGGTTGAGTCTTTGAATAAAGCCTTGAAGGCTATGAATGGAATATGTCAATTGATTATATTGATGTTGATGATGTTATTACTTCATGAATTACCTTGTATTATGTATTGGTTATGAACTTATTGGTGATTAAAGTATGAATTTCCTAGGAAGGGCAAGAAGGTATGAAGGTTGGTTCTTCTTTGAACTCAAGTAAGGAAGGTGAATTACTTAGATTGTAATGGTGCTATACCTAATGTGTTGTTGTGGTATTGATCACCTAGTTTCCTCATCCTTAACCCTCTACACTTGAATTAGCTACGAAATATGTATGTATGTTATGGTATGATTGCTATATGATTGAAAGGTAGTTCTCATGATTATAGTGTAATGTGAAGTGAAAGGTTACTCACTTACTAAGTGTTTCTAAAGTGAAAGGATTTTTACTCACTTACGAACACATATGAGCTATTATGGTAAGATGTTTTCATAAATGTCTAGTAAAGGGTAATGTGAACTTATGTGATGACTAAAGATGATTACAAAAGGGAATTAGATGCTTAGCACCGAAAGGGCATGTAAATGAGATGGTGGTCTCACGTTCAGTAAGTCCGGCTACCCACATGAGTTTCTTCACGTTTAGCAAGTCCGGATTACCCACGGTATGTGTTGTCGCATGAGATGGAAATCCTCACGTTTAGTA
>NW_026022357.1:1007-1389 GCF_019186545.1 Solanum stenotomum | reverse complement strand
TTTAAAGCTTTTCAAGAGTCGTTATTGATGTTGACACCCAATTTTGACCCTCCACAATATAAATTAATCATCGAGCTTCTTCAATTTCAAACGATTTAAAATAACTAGTTTTATAAAAATTCCAAAATAATATATATATATATAGTTTGCAAGTTATTTTAAATAGTTTGTCACTTTTCATAAATTTTAGATGATGTATATGTTTTACATAATTACGTATATGATTAGTATATTTTATGATTATTCGAAAATCGTCAAAAAATAATAATTATATTTTAAATATAAGTGATGGCTAATTTTGAGTTTATTAGTTTTTGTTATAAATTCAAAATATTTTTCGAGTTTCTTTATGTAAATTTTGTCAATATATATATATATATGT
>NW_026022357.1:0-843 GCF_019186545.1 Solanum stenotomum | reverse complement strand
GTATGTATGTATGTGTATAATTAGTATATTTTATAAATATTTGAAAATCATCGCAAAAGATTTTATGTCTAGTTAAATATCTTATTAATTTACTTTAGTCTAAGTTATAGTTATAATTTCAAATTAATTAGTTGTGATTAAATTAATCATTTTTGCAATCGAATTAATTATTTTATGTCGTTAAAAAATAAGAAGCTCGTTAATTAATTAATATTAATTCGTCTTGTTTAAGTTTTGACCAAATTGATCTATTGAGTTCGATTTTGTTACAATTGAAATTTGTTTGGGCTATTATATAATTACAATTTTAGCCACACATAATCAATTTATTCTAACTCTTTGTAATACCTATTTTTGGGCCTTTTCTTTTCATTTTTTCAGCCCATTTCTCCCCTTTCTCAAATTGAATCCACTAGACCACCAACATACATCAGCAGCAATACAAACATACCAACAATACCCCACCTCTGTACCAACGTCTTCCTCCAGCGAAGAACACGATCGACGCCAGACGAAATCCCAGCGGAGATCGCGCTGCAAACTTGGAAAGCTCGCTCAACTACCCTGCAAAACCCATATCATAGCAACCCCAACGTCAAACCTTCACATCCCCTTTCCCCCTTTTCACGGAAATCAGCTTTTGCCCATCCCCTTTACTGTGGTTTCGAAAATAGCATAGGGGATTGAAATTGTTGTTTGAATTCTCAATGGATTTTTCCCCCTAAAATGTTTTTTTTCTTCTTCTATATATTCTCTTTTTCAATCACTGTGAGGGGGGACTTTTTTCTTGGAAAGAACTCAAGAGAAATACACTTTAAATATAGATACGCTCTTCCTTTGTTT
>NW_026022356.1:0-11868 GCF_019186545.1 Solanum stenotomum | reverse complement strand
AATTCTGATCCAAGCTTTCCTTACTCATACACTTCTTTGTTGCTTCTTTTATTTTTTCATTTATCAAGATAAGGAAGTTTATAAGACAGATCAATACTAAGCTAGTACATAAAAAACATAGTTAGAAGTTCTGCAAATCGAAGCGATCATATCTAACATGGCATCTACATCAAGTACAAAGATCAGGTTGCACCATTAAGACTAAGTATGCTTCTCTTGTTGCATTCAAGAATTCTGCTATTCCTTTCTATCCAAATTGTTCACCAAATAGCATGTGGTATTGTTGCTTCTTTTTCATCTATAAGTTGTTTCAAAACAGTTCAGTAATTTCATCAGTCTCTCTCTCTCTCACACACACATAACACAGCCACACACTCGCTCATTTCTTTAGTTTCAAAAAATACATTAGAATTCACTCCCAAGTCCATATTGCCAGAATCTTTTACTCCTTTTTCTTAATTTAGAAAGGAGGTGGCGAGAAGAGAGAGCTCATACCTCCCTTCCCCCAAAACAGAAAAAGACAAAAGAGGATCAACCAATCAATGATCAGCTGGATCTCAATACCAAACTGGTGTGATAGGCTCTACGAATCCTCTATATCCATCATCGTCTGTTTGAACCAGTTTCATTTTGACACAAACAATTTGTCATATAACAGAAACTAGTTGTTCTCTAGATCTCATACATACACCTGGACAATACAAGTTTGAAACCAAATCGCATCACTTTTTTTCGGGACAACTGTGCTGTCCCCACCTCGACTAATTCTATGGGTACCTACCTAGCACCAACACATATATGGAACCAAATTGACACTTAGCACTGTTCAATCAGATCTAATAGAGATACATATATGGGGTAATTCTGATTAGCCCCCAAACTGGTATTGGTTAACAATACAATTTCGAAACAGATAGCATTTCACTAAAGCATGAATTTTTGCCTAATCTTAGAAGACTAGTTATCACTATTGCATAATCAAACTAAGCAATTACACGAGATTAAAAAAAAATGCAAAATTGAAAAGCTAAAAAAGTAAAGAGTAAGACACTAAGCAGAAAATTTACCTGATGGAGCAAAGGCTTTAATAAATTTATAACTACAAGTTGAAACACCGAGTGCTTAGCTCACTTGATTGAGATCTGTAACAGTGATAAACAGTATCAAGACCCATGAATTGCAAAAAAGAAGAAGTGAAAAACAGTCTATGGAGAAAGTAAATAAGTAGAATTACTAAGAGGAAAACGAAAGGTTTTCGATGAATTCAGCTTAAGTCTTTTGAAACTCACTTTCTCCGGCTTAGAAACGCCGACGGTGATCGACGTCCGGCGCCGATCAATTGTAGTCTTTCAAAAGGGCGGGATAAACAAAGTGAAAAAAAAAAGTACTTTAATTTCTTTTCCTTAAAAAGGCTTTATGGCCCAAAAACAACTTGGGCTTAACCCAACAACCAACCTTTGGACTCTATTTTTGGAATGAAATTTATGTTGTTGACATCGAAATAACAAATAATTATTGGAATTGCACAACAAGGTTCGTATCATAATATTTCACAAATTAAGCATATTTTAGATATAATGTATAAATTTGTCATTCCTACTCTTATTTAGATAGAAATCCCCAAATCAATTGAAATTATTCAATTTTTTTTTTAAAAAAAAAAACCACCATCCTAATATAACCAAACCCGATCCATCTCTTATTTCTTTGGGTTAATTTAGTTAAGTTGGGTCGGGTGGATTATATTAAGTTGGTGGGTTATGTTCTTTAAACTAATCGAATAAATTTAAGAGAAAATAACACTTGTACCCAAAAAGGGAAATTATCCCTTACTTTCATATCTCTATTTTTAATTACTAATGTGCATTTACTTTTTGATATGTATATTTCGTGAAAAACTGCTTAATTACTCCTTAATATCATTATGACATCAAGGAGGAATGAATTTTTTTTTAGTGAAAAGACTGTATAATTACTTATGACATTAAGGAGGAACAAATAGTATTTTAATGAAAAGACTGTTTGGCCGTCAGTAAAAGAAACAAGTTTGAACGGGGGATCCAATCAGAATATACTTATTAGATTGGATCTAATTTGAATAAATAATTTGCTTATTGAGTTCAATTTATGTAATTTTAATTGATTTGGAGCACGAGCACAAACAAGTAAATAATTCATATTAATTACTCCCTCTGTCTTTATTTAGTTGTCCACTTTAGAAATGACATATAGATTAAGGCAACAATAATTAGCTTAGTTAAGTTACAATTTTACCTTTATAGTACAATTTACTTTCAAAATAAATTCACTCAAGATAACTAATCAATGTTGGAAAGTTCATAAATTTATTTACTTTATTTATGATAATTTTTCACTTTAAATAAGGGTATAATAGAAAAAAAATTATTTTCCTTTCTTGATTTTTCAAAATGAACAACTAAATAAGGACAACTAAAAGAGAAAATATGGACAACTAAATAGGGCAAGAGGAAGTATTATACCTTCGCAATTGAGTTGACTGTGTCTAAACCCATCGTCAAAATAAGAAAATCGAAAGGTGAAGCAGTGGGAGATTATGGAGATGACGCTCAAATTATACGTAGATCGTATGTCCCACGCTTGTCGTGAAGTTATAATTTTCTGCAAGTAAGCAATTTTTTCTTCAATTTGTTCCTTTGAATTACTTTTCATTTTTCTCTATTCTTAATGATTTAACTTGTATTTTGTTAGAATTTGTTTTCAAGCTCAAATTGGAGTTTTATACTTACTCACTCCTTTCAATGAATATGTTTTGTTGAAAAATAAGTCGGTTTCTTACTAATTTACTTGTATTTGTGTTTGGTAAGTAAGCAAAAAAAAAGTATTATCCTAAAAGCATTTATATGTAATCGAGAAAAATACTATGTGAGCAGGATGGGTAGGGACTAGGGAGTGGGAGTTCGAGGACGGGATTGGGGATGTTGGGCGGGTGGGGGGAAATAATGAACGTGGAATGTCACTTCTGAAACTTATTTTCTAATTTTAGTCGAGGGGTCATAAGAAAATATTTTGACCAACTAAACGGAAGAAAATTGAAAAATATTTTTCTCCACACCAAACACTATATAGTTAAGTGGTGAGGAAGTTTTTCTTGATATTGTTTGTAGTTTTGAAGCTCAAAAATGGAGTTATAATGATTATTTTCCCAATAGGTTAAATGGGATAGACTTTGAGGAAGTTCATATAGATCTCTCCAAAGGCCAGCAATGGTCTCCTGAATATCGAGGTTTGTGTTTTTGTTAATAAATAAACTATACTTTTCCCACTAAGAAAGGGGTTGATTTGCTATTTGTTTCTTAATTTTCGACATAATGTCAATAGTTTCCTTTGTGTTCGTCTTCAGAAATTAATCCCATCCGGCAAATACCAGCTATAATGGATGGAAGTTTTAAGCTTTCCGAAAGGTAAGTTGAGCTTCAACTGAAAAGTTAGCATTTTCTCATTAAGCTTAAGTCGAAAATACTCATACTGTTATATCTTGAAAACGTTGTCAATGTCTTTATCATTTTATGTGATCACTTGTGTATATGTATTTCAAAAGGCAAATTACTCAGTGTTAAGTTGAGAATAGTAATAAAGCTTATATGTAGTGTGCTAGCCCCATGGGGGACTTTCATGTTGGAGGTCTCAAGTTTGAAACTCCTTGCCAGCGAAAGCAAGGGGTTTGCCTTCTGGGTCGAGCTTGTCACACCAGGCTTGCCTAGTGTGGGTTACCTCTCCTATGTGGTTTGCGAGCTATTGCATAGGAGCGGGGTTTTACCCTGTGCGCACCCAAAGGGTAGCGGCTACGGGTTTTCCTTGTCATCAAAAAATAAAATAAAATAAAAAATAGTAATAAAGCTTATATGTAGTGTGCTAGCCCCATGGGGGTACAAGAAACTACCATAGACAATGCCTGTGGAGACAAGTACATTTAATAACTTTTGGGCAAAGGGTTAAATTTGCCCTAAACTATGTGTAATGGAACAGATTTTCCCTCCGTTAATAGTTGGGGTTGAATATACTCTTGCCGTTGCTAAAAGTGCCCTTATTTTCAAATGCCAGAAGCTTAGCACCTGGTGATGCCATGTAATGGTGAGGGCCTATTTGACCCTAACTAGAGGGGGGGGGGAGCAAATATGTTCTATTTCATAGTCAAATTTGACCCCTTCCCTTCAATTTTTTTGCGGTGATATAAGGTTGGACTTTTTTCTTTTGATTTTTGTGGAGTTTCAGATAGTGTAATTTTTTGGATAACATGTAAATGTTAGTTAACCAACTTTATGTGTTTGCAGTCATGCAATTCTTAGATACCTGGCTTGTGCATTTCCACGAATTGCAGATCATTGGTAAGTTCAGCAAGTTTGGGTTTTCAGTATAATTGAATGTTCTTTTCAATCATGGAAATGACAATGAGTACTCTTTAAATCTCTTGTGCTTGACAATGAGTACACGACAATAGACATTATGAATCATCTTTTCCGCACTTAACATCTCTTGTTACTTACACCGTCCTATTGAAGGTATCCAACTGACTTATACAAAAGAGCAAAGGTCGAATCTGTGTTGGACTGGCAACGTACTACCTTCCCTCGTGGTTCAGGTGCTTATATCAGAGATTGTGATTAGTTTCGTTTCCAGTTGGAGTGTGATATCTTGCTTGAGTTAATTTAATGGTGAATCTTGGGAGAACTTGGACAACAAAATTGCTAAGGTTAAGTCAGCATCTGAGTTAATTTTTATCCTAAAATGAGATTAAACGGACTCGTTGCTGCAAGTCTGCGAGTTTCTTACTGTCTTTACTCTTTAGTAGCTGTTTCTTGTAATTTAAACAATTGACCTTTGTCAAAACTCTAGTTGTAAGTCTAGTCGATTATGATGGTGAGCTTTTTCCAACAATGATGGTGACTAACAACACTATGATAAAAGTGTTCTTTTCCACAGCATTCTGTGATTACTACTGGTTGATACACCTCTCCATTTAGCTGTTTCCAACAGTTAACTCAAGAACCCGCTTCTGTTTTCAGGTTCATATGTCTTTCATTCTGTTCTTGGTCCTGCTGTTGGGATACCTTTGAATACAAAAGCAGCAGCAAGAACTGAGAAGAACCTTATAGCATCTCTTGCGTTGATCGAGTCTGTTTGGCTCCAGAAAAAAGGTCGGTTTTTGCTTGGGAGTGACCAACCTTCAATTGCAGATCTTAGCTTAGCGTGCGAGATTATGGCACTAGAGGTAAAAAAGACTTTCCCTTTCTTTTCTTTTTTTCTGCTGTTGCTTTACAATCTTTTGATTCAAAGTATAATTGTCTGTTGCTTCCAACATTGCCCAATTCAGAACTGAGTTATATGTTGCTTTTCCCTCCATCAGCGTGTATGAACTTCCGTTGAAGTTGAATAGTAACACACATGGTAAACTGATGAATGCCCTTAAAATCGCCTATTACAAAACACGAAGAGGTGATCATATCAGTCAGCCGGACATTTGCTTCTGTATAGTCATTACTAGTATAGCTGATGAAGGAATGATAATTTTCTCTGGGTTGTGGTTCTATCTTGAAAAATCCATCAACTGTATGCAGTTGATTCTGAGGTCTTACAGAAAACCGTTTTCTGCTGAATTTAGGTTCTGGATGATAAGGATCATGAGCGGATATTAGGCCCATTCAAGAGAGTTCTGAAGTGGCTTGATGATACGAAGAATGCCATGGCACCTCATTTCGAAGAAGTACAATCAACCCTCTCTAATTATAAACAGAAGGCGCAAAAGCAAAGAAATACTGTAGGAAGTAAAATTACTCAATCGGGCAGAAAACCTGTCCTGCAGTCGAAGATGTGACAAAGGAGTTAGGAAACCAGACGCTGCATTATGCTTGCAGCATCGCGGATGATTGTTTCTTCTACACTGTCTATTTGAAGCTGATCAGGAAGAGATTTCTGGTCCAAGCTTTCCTACTACTTATTATTTTGCTTTAGATACTTCCCTTTTCCTTAGTATTTTCATCATTGCGTCACTCTTGTATTTTTCAATTCTAAAAATGCTTTTCTTGATACGAGAGTCTATCTGAAACAACCTCTCTACCTCAAACAAGATGGGGTAAAATCTGCATTCATTCTAGTACCCTCCCCAGACATCACACTGGGTATGTTGTTGTATTTGTATTCATAAAATAAGTGCACACAATATGTAATAAGACAAGCTGAGTGTTCCTTAATCTTGGCAACAGATCTGTTATTTCCTATGGTATTACTATATACTGTTTCCTCTTCTGATTCTTGTGATGACAATTTGGTTAAGGTACTTTGCTAGTGTTATATCATTATCCACGAGCATATTTAAAGGTGCAATTTAATGGTCAATAAAATTAAAATTTGAGGTCTTAGGTCCTATCTGTTCAAGTTTTGATGGACAAGTTTACTCGATATGTGTGTTGGTGGAAGGTAATAAATATTTCATGAAATTTATTAAGGTGCACACAAGCTGACTTGATCATCATAATTATTTTTTAAAAAAAAATCATTAGCTTGTAAAGTTTTTATACTTGTAAGAAAAAAAATACAATTTAAAATTTTCAAATAAAATTTCAACTTAGTTTCAAATTATGGGCTAAGTGTTTGATTTTAAAATAGGGAAAATTGTATAAAATAGCAAATTATTAATTTAAATTAAATGTTATAACCACAGTTTCATTTAACTGTAACATGTAGCAAACAGTTGTCATTCGTCTCTCTCCCCAGCGAATCTCGCTCGCCACTCTCCCAGATCTCGCTCGTCACTCTCCCTCGCCTTTCTCACTTTATACAAACACAAATGTATAAATTGCGTTTGTGTTTGTATAAAGCCAAAAAAAAAACTGTATATATAAATACAAATACATATATTTTCGTCCTATACACTTATAATTATACAAATACAAATCTTCCCCTACCTGTTCTCTTTTTCCCTTATCTCTTTCTCGCTTTATACAAACACAAATTATACAAATTACAATGTATAATTTGTGTTGTATAAAGCGAGAGAGAGAGATTTGATATACAAATATTTATTTCGATTCAATTGTATACAAATTCAAATTTTATGCAGATATACAAACACAATCATTGATACATATACATAGTAGTTACATATATAAAATTGAATTGAGAGGCTGCCAGTGATTTATACAAACGAGAGGTTGCCAACGATTTATACAAATGAGAGGCTGCCAACAATTTATACAAATATTTTTATGTTTGCTAAACCTAAAATTTACTCTTTAAAATACTAGAGCCACAAATAATATTATGAAATATTATCTAAATACACATTTTATTTTATCATAATCTCTAAAATTTTCTATCATTTATTTATTTTTTCAAAAATTCCCTTTGGATACATCACTCCCCACTCGCTAATACATCCTATCTCCCTCTCTGATATATCCTATCTCCCTCTCCTCTCTGATACATCCCTTCCCTCTCTGATACATTCCTCCTATTTCTGATACATACCTAGTCCCCTATGTATCCGAATGTCTTATCCCCTCTCTGATATATTTCTCACCTTTCGGATACATCCTTCCTCTATGTATCTGGATTTGAGATGATGAATGCAGAAGTCCAATGATATATCTAGAGGTCCAATAATATATCCGAAATTCATAAATTTTAAGGGACTCTTGTAATTTAAAAAATAGTGAAAAAATAATATAATTAGCTCTCGTGAGATTACACATAATAATAATAATAATAATAGAGTCAATATTAGGCGCCAACCTTATCTGACCCGTCTACGTGGATCCTACCTCAGCTAACCAAATTTAGCAGTGGCGGTAATTCCATTCTCACATCTGAAATCCCATATTCAGCTCGCGTCGCCGGCGGTGAGTTCGTCGGAGTTAATTTCCGGTGAGCATAAAATTGATTGAAAGAGATGACGTTGAAATTATACGTAGATCGTATGTCCCAACCTTCTCGTGCAGTTATCATCTTCTGCAAGTAAGGATTTTTTTTTTTTTTTCATTTTTCTTTTCTCTAGATGTTTAAAGCTCATAATGGAAGTTTTAATGAATTATTTTCTAGAAAGTTGATTAGTTCCGTTAGATAGGAACAGATGATAAATACTGAGTATTAGAACGGAAAGATCTATTAGATAATGAACTATTGGTACGATTAATCAACAATTTGAAGTGCTATGTTAATTCTATTTGTAGCTTTGAATCTCAAAATGGATTTTTAGTGACTGATCTTTCAAAAAATTAACGGGTGATGAGCTTTTTTTTTGTTTTCTTTGAATTCTCATAATTGTGTTTGTAGCTTTAGAAGTTACGAATACAATAGCATCCATAATGTAGTTGTTAAAATAGTCTTGGTTAGGGGAAGTTTATTTGCTGGATAGTTTTATATAATAGCTTTTCATATATAGGTAAATTGACCAAATCAAATTTATAAGAATCTTTAGAGCTTATAAGGGATTTGTTAATGATTAATTTTATTAAGAAGTTAATGAAGAAGTTCTGTTGTTTTTTCTGGATAATTCTGTTTCTAGTATTGAAGCTCAAAATGGAGTTTTTAATGATTAATTTTCCGAAAGGTTAAATGGAATAGACTTTGAGGAGATACACATAAATCTCTCCAAGCGCCAACAATTATCTCCTGAATTTAAAGGTTTGTCTTTTTTTATTAACTCCACTTTTCGCTAGAAAAAATGGTTTTGATATATTATTTATTTCTTAGTTTCAAGATAATTTCAAAAGTTTTCTGACTTCATCTTCAGAAATTAACCCCATGAAGCAAGTACCAGCTATAATGGATGGAAGATTTAAGCTTTTCGAAAGGTAATGTTCAGCTTGAACTAAAAATTTAGCATTTTCCAGTATCACAACTTTGTTAATGTCTATTATTCACTGTATATGTTGCATACATCCTAAAGCTTATGATTTAGTCTTTCATTCTCGTAGAAGTTCATGTTTGAAGAGTTCACCTAAACACCTGTGCATATATACTGCAAGAAGCAAAAAAAATTGTAAAGATTTCTATGTTGTGTGCACCATGTGGGCACAAGTAACTACTGTGGAAAGTGCCTGTGGAAATGGGACAATTTTATCTTTTCCTGAGTTTCACGTGAAGTATTTTATAACTTGGATAATGTTTAAAAGTTAGCTAACTGATTATATGTGCTTGCAGTCATGCAATTCTTAGATATCTGGCTTGTGCATTTCCAGGAATTGCAGATCATTGGTAAGTGCATCGACTTATTTTCAGTATATACCTTAGTCAAATGCTTTTTATCATGGAAATGAATACTCTTTGAAGCTCTTGTTCTTGACATGGAATACAGCCCGGGGCAGATTCGGGATTTAAACTTGATGGGTTCAACTTATATATTCTCACTGCTGGACCCATTGCACTTCTGAAAGTATTGTTAAGAATTTAATAGTTACTAAAAAATTAGTGATCACGTATATGTCTAAGTTTCATGTCAAAATGTTGGGTTAAGCAGAACCCATATTGCATCTGCCTCTGAACATGGAAATTGGCATTACGAATGGAACTATTCTGCAGTTGGCATCTGTGTGATGTTAATCGCACATGTATGTGTTATTTGATTGCTAATTGCTTGTTGTGTTTCTAACTGGGAGTAAAGTAGTAGAGTTTTGCTAAGAAACGCATCTGGTTTTACTATGAAACCTGTCATTTGTACCAAACCAATAATAACATGACACATGTCTTCTGCATACTCTTTTATCACCTAACTATGGTTATATAATGTGCATATTCCTCTCATTTATTACTTAACCATGGTAAAGTACATTGTTTGATGCAAACACCGGATGCGGGCAAGTTTTTACCCGAACGAACCAAAGAAGCACTCCAACAGAAAAGAAGAACAAGTAACATATTAGCAGATTGGAAAATACCTGCTCAACAACAGCACTGAATAATAAACAAGCCCTATCAAAATTTGAGAAGAGATGACTATGAACACACGGAAGTCGTCAATTCAAATCTATGTACTGTACCAACTTATCCGAAAAAGAAAAAAAAAGTACATCTATGGTGCCTATGAACAGTGTTGCTCTTCATTCTCAGTGATAGACTAATGTACACACTTGTAGGTTGTATAAATTCTTATCCTGGTTAGTGTTTGCTTTAACTCTTCTTTCTTACACTGTCCTATTGAAGGTACCCTGCTGACTTATACAAAAGAGCAAAAGTAGACTCTGTGTTGGATTGGCATCACTCGAACTTGCGTCGTGGTACAGGTGCTTATATCAGATGTTGAGATTATTTCAGTTTCCAGTTGAATTATGATTACTTTACCTTGACCTTACATGAGTTAATTTAGTGGTGAATGCTGGGATTTGCAAGAACTTGGGCAAACGGATGCCTACAGGCTACAGTTAAGGCAATGACTGAATTAAAATTATCCCAAATGAGATTAATCAAGGAAATTTGTTTGTATGATCTGTTTTAAAAAAAAAAGAGCATCTGCTTGTCATGATGCCCTTTACTAAGATTCTCGCTACTAACCTAATGCAAGACAGTTGCTGCAAGCAAACAAGTTTCTTAGTCTATCTTTAGGAATTGATTCCTCTAATTGAAACACCTAACCTTTTTCAAACCTCTAATTGTGAGTCTAGCTACTGCATGATGGTGACTTTTTTTCTTCAACAATGACAGTGACTAAAACCACTAGGATAGGTAGTCTTTTCACCAATATTCTATAACTCCTACTTCTTGTTGATAACTTGATATGCCACTCTTTAGCTGTTTCCAACAGTTTTCTGAAGCAGTGCTTATGTTTTCAGCTGGATTTATCTTTAATACTGTTCTCGCTCCTGCTTTTGGGTTGCCTTTGAATCCACAAGCAGCAGCAGAAGCTAAGAAAGTCCTTTTGGCATCTCTTGCAAATATTGAGTCTGTTTGGCTCCAGAGAAAAGGGCGATTTTTGCTTGGGAGTGGCCAACCTTCAATTGCAGATCTTAGCTTAGTGTGTGAGCTTATGGAACTTGAGGTAAAGAGATTTTCCCTTTTCCTGCTGTTTCTTTACATCTTTTTATCCAGAACATAAATTATCAAGAGGAGTCTTATTGAAATTTCTTTTATAATGAATTTGGGTTTTGGATGTGATGAATTTAGATTTTGGATGAGAAGGATCGTGAGCGGATAATAGGCCCATACAAGAGAGTTTTGAAGTGGATTGATGACACAAAGAATGCCATGGAACCTCATTTCCAAGAGGTACATGTGATCCTCTACAAAGCTAAAGAGAAATTCCACAAACAAAGACATGCTGTAGGGAGTAGCATTCCTCAATCGAGTAGAAAACCTGACTTGCACTCGAAGATGTGAGAAAGCAACAAGGATCCAGGTGCTGCATTGTGCTCGTAGTATCACCGTGCACCATGGCAGATAACGGGATGAACAGTGTGTATGTGAAAGCTGATACAGGAAGGAGAATTCTGATCCAAGCTTTCCTTACTCATTTTCTTTATGTATATGTACTTATAAGTGTCTTTCAATTGTTAATCTAGTCCACAACATATGTAATCAAACAAACTGAGAATCCCTTACTCTTGGGTATACATCTGTTATTTCTTCACTGTATCAAATATATGAGTTTTGAATATTATCTATGAATGTCACTTGCAAGGTGAACTATTTCTAGCGCCTCTCCGGTGCATTTCCTTTAACTTCAGGTACTTTCTAACGTATTGGTTGAGGAACACCAATATATATATCACCGCAACTAGTTAAATTGAATTGCGACTCCACATCAGCACATATAAAGAAAATAATATAGAGGGATAGAACCCCGTTAAAAATTAAGTGGCTATTTTTTCCCACTTTTATCTATTTTTGAGTATGTGT
>NW_026022355.1:0-659 GCF_019186545.1 Solanum stenotomum | reverse complement strand
GGTTTTGGGTTTCTTAGTGCTTTTTTGGGTTTATGGTTTTGTTAGGGTTAGGGTTTTGGGCTTATGATTTATAAGGGTTTAGTGTTTTAGGTTTAGGGTTTTTCTAGTATAGGGTTTAGGTTTGTTAGGTTTAAGATTTTTTAGAGGTTTTCTAGGTTTTAATGTTTTTTATGTTTTTCTTTGTTGTTTTTTTAGGGTTTTGGGTTTCTTAGTGCTTTTTTGGGTTTAGGGTTTTCTTAGGGTTTGGGTTTTGGGCTTATGATTTATAAGGGTTTAGATTTCAAGGTTTAGAGTTTGGGATTTATGGTTCTTTAGGTTTAGGGGTTTTATACTTTTTTTTTAGGTTTTTTAGGGTTTAGGTTTTCTTAGTGATTTTTAGGGTTTAGGCTTTCTTAGTGATTTTTTAGGGTTTATGGTTTAGGATCATAGGTTTTAGGGTATTAGGGTTTATAACGGTTTAGGAGTTAGAGTTTCTTAGGGTTTCTCGGTTTAGGATTTAGCGCTTCGGATTTTAGGTTAAGAGTTTTTTAGAGTTTATGGTTTTTTTTATGTTCATGATTTTTATGATTAAGGTTTTTAAATGTTTTACGGTTTCCTAGGTATTTTTAAAAATTTGGATTTCTTAATATTAAGGCTTACGTAGCCCTAATATAGGGCAT
>NW_026022354.1:0-659 GCF_019186545.1 Solanum stenotomum | reverse complement strand
CGCGAAAGTAAGAGTCAAGAAGTACCTTAATGCTCAAATAAGCCGGGGAACTGTGCCCGCATCTCATGCTCGGTCTCCAAGGTAGCCTCCTCAGCTGGACGATGTCTCCAATGGACCTTAACCACAGGAATGGCTCTGGAACGCAACCGTCTGACATCTCTGGCCAAAATAGCAACTGGCTCCTTAATGTATCTCAAACTGACGGCTGCGAATCCGATCCAGCAGAGATGACTGAGCATCCACATAAGCTAGTACACACCGGGAATCAGAGATATCAAGCCGTACCATCCGGTTAGCTAAGGACTGGATGTCCAAAGCTAATGGTCGCTCCTTAGTAGAAAGAAAAGCTAGACTACCCATACTCACTGCCTTCCGACTCCAGGCGTCCGCTACTACATTTGTCTTGCCCGGATGGTAGAGAATAGAGAGGTCATAGTCCTTCAGGAGCTCAATCTAGCGACGCTGTCTCGAATTAAGATCTCTCTAGCTCATAATGTACTAAAGGCTCCTGTGATCGGTATAGATCTCACATCGAACTCCATACAAGTAGTGCCTCCAAATCTTAAGTGCGAAAGCTACCGCCGCCAACTCTAAGTCATGGGTGGGGTAGTTGCGCTCATGCGACTTAAGGTGCCTCGACGCATAAGCAATAACGCGGC
>NW_026022353.1:0-356 GCF_019186545.1 Solanum stenotomum | reverse complement strand
ATAACCCTCTTCAAAACTGAAAAAAAAATGTTCTCTTTGTTAGTATTCATGTGTTTCTCTTTATAATAATCAAATNATAATCAAATTTTATTGCATTTACTTCGTAGTTTAATTTATAGTTTTATTTTGATAATGTTGATAGTGCTTTTTCTTGTTGATATGACTCGTAATCGTATTGGAAGTTGTTCCAAAAATCAGATCATTTAATGAAGTGGATTGTGTAATTGTCTAAGCATTCGTTCCAAAAGCTACTACTTGAGAGGAGCCTCATCGTCTCCTCTTTTCATTACTTCATCCGTTTTTATAATGAAAGATTTATCTTCTAAGATAATTTAATGACAAAAAAATACTTGTAA
>NW_026022352.1:0-502 GCF_019186545.1 Solanum stenotomum | reverse complement strand
CCTCATCATTTCTAGTTTATCGTTGAAATCTTCTTAGGTAAAATTTAATTAGGGTTTTGAAATACTTACTGGTATAAAATCAGGACGTTCTTAGTGGTTTAATCACTTATTTGTTTGTAGGATGGTTGGGTTGTTATTCCTTCTGAAATATTATCTGATTTCAAAAAGTTTAACCCCAAAAAACACATTTTAGGATATACATATGTTACAACATATGACATGTCTGTTGCAATGTTTCCAATAGAACGTGCATATGTTGCCATATATGTCACTTTAAGAATGACTTAATCGATAAATTGAGCGATTTAGGAATAAAAAAATGTCAAATTGGACCAAATTTTAGTACTTTGGACCATAATTAAGCAATAAAAATATACTGTAACACTTGGAACAATGATTTACAAGGGTGTTATATAACTATCATATAGAGTTACTTGGTCATTGTATGATGAACTAGTAGGATGATAGTCTTTCTAAAAATAATTGATAGAATTGATGAAGG
>NW_026022351.1:0-320 GCF_019186545.1 Solanum stenotomum | reverse complement strand
CCATAAATTCAGCATTTTTTTGTAGTGACATTCAGCAGATCAGTTAATGACCCTAAGTTTAGCATAATCTCATTTCCATAGGCCACTCGGATGTTTCCCCACCACTCTTTCAAAGTTCGGGGGACCTCAGTCATCATCCTGATATCAGGAAGGTTTTGGTTGATTTGCATCTGAAAGAAAGGGTAAAGGGCATGATGAGTTTATTTTCTCTAAATCTGTTAAGTGTTTAAGTTTGGATAATTTATATCAATTTCACACAAAGTTTATGTCTCGAGTTTTAAAGAAGAAACTTATTGACATTTGGGTGGTTTCCTAAATGC
>NW_026022350.1:0-435 GCF_019186545.1 Solanum stenotomum | reverse complement strand
AGACCTTCCCGGTGTCCCTCCCGAAAGGTAGATAGATCTTGGTATAGACCTCCTTCCCGATACTCAACCTATTTCTATCCCCCCCTTACCGTATGGCCCCGGCGGAGTTGAAAGAGCAATTAAAAGATTTGTTAGAGAAGGGGTTTATTAGACCTAGTCATTTTCATGGGGTGCTCCGGTTTTGTTTGTGAAAAAGAAAGATGGGTCTCTTAGAATGTGTATTGATTATCGACAACTTAATAGGGTCACCGTCAAGAATAGGTATCCTCTTCCAAGGATTGACGATTTATTTGACCAATTGCATGGGGCTAGTCACTTCTCTAAGATTGATCTTCGGTCAGGGTATCATCAAGTGAAGGTGAGGGAGTGTGATATTTTCAAGACGGCCTTTCGTACTAGGTATGGGCGCACTATGAGTTTGTGGTGATGTCTTTC
>NW_026022349.1:1686-2935 GCF_019186545.1 Solanum stenotomum | reverse complement strand
TTTTTCTTTCTATTATTTCTAGTAAGAATAATAAAACTACTGTTTTTACTTACAATATATTACATAAAAATCAAGTATTTTAGAAGATTTAAAAACACTTAGATGATGAAGATTCGTAATATATAGAGTAAGTGTGAATAATATCACTGGTTAAAATTTGAAAACTAAAATAATTTTTTTTGAACAATAGAAAATCCAATTAATTAGCGCGGAACGAGTTTACTGGTTAATTATACAGCTAGAGGTACAAGACAAACCTTAGAATTGAACATGACTTTATTGAGATCAACTGCATCACTGTTCACACTTTCGAGACTCGGAATACTCATAAATATTCCTTGTTGGACAAACGTATTCATTTCAGGACAATCATCAATCTTCACTTCTCTGAGTAATGGAAATTCAATTGTATGCTCCGTCAGAAAGAAATGCTCCAACTTAGGCAGCCTGCAAAGCTCCAACACTTTCAAGGAGGGAAATAAGGTCATGATTCCTTGTCCTTGTTCTTCCTCTTCTGTGATCACTTCTTTCATTGATTGACAATCTCTTATCCATATACTCTGTAAATTGAGAGCACCTCTAGCCACTGATGGAGACATCAGATTTCTCAATTTCTCACATTGAAATACCACCAATGATTCAAGTTTGGTGAAGTAGGCAGTTGGAAGTTGATGAGAGCATAGAGCACTTATCCTTTCAAGTTTTTGGATGTTTAACTCTTTCAGATTGGGACAAGAAACCTGCAAAAGTTGAAGTATCAAACTAGGTCATACGTGGAGAAGCCAAAAGTGCTTAGACACATTTATATATTTTAAACGGAAAAGGGCCAAAAATACCCTTGAACTATTCAAAAAGGTTTAAATATACCCCTCATCCACCTTTTGGGCTGAAAATACCCCTCAGTCCACCTATTTGGTTCACTTTTACCCTTTAACACTAACAGACTTTTTTTAAATTAATTTTTTTATTATTATTATTACATGGCAGATTTCTATTTGCTGAAATTAAAACTCCATCTTTACCTCTTCATTTAACCCGCTACATGACCCAATTGCCCATGGTATCCCACCCCAAACCTGATCGGTATCCCTTTCTCCGGCTTTCTAGAAATCTCTCAGTTCGACTCTTTTCCTAAATCAAATTGGATGCTCTATTTTTCAGTTCTAAGTGCATTTTCTTAGTTAAAAACTTCATAAACATATTTTTGGTTGGAGAGTCCAAGGCCCAAAATCTTCAAATAAGATCCTAT
>NW_026022349.1:0-1567 GCF_019186545.1 Solanum stenotomum | reverse complement strand
AAAAAAAAAAAAAAGGAATTTTGTGGATGTGATGATAAATATGAGGATGAGAAAAAGAGAAGTGTAATACTTGAGAATGTGATGGACGGATGGAATTAGGGGAAACTACTGCAACAACAAATTTATAGAGGATGAATAATTAGAGAAATTTAAAGAGTTCAAATTTGGTGGTGTAGAAGCAGAGCTCAATGAATTGAACAAGAGAGCTGATGATTTCATCGGGAGGATGAACAATCAAATTAGAGTTGAAGATGCCCGATGACCCACCTTCACCCCTTTATTTAACCCGTCACATGACCCAGATTTCTATCCAAATTATCCGTAATATCTAGAAGTCTATACATGCGGGTGGGGTTTTAATTTCAACAAGTAAAAATTTGCCATGTAATAATAATAATAATAAAATTAATTTAAGAAAAATCTATTAGTGTTGAAGGGTAAAAGTGAACCAAATAGGTGGACTGAGGGGTATTTTCAGCCCAAAAAGTGGATGAGGGGTATATTTAAACCTTTTTGAAGAGTTCAAGGATATTTTTGACCCTTTTCCCTATTTTAAAAGAGCCAAATATATACATAAAATAAAAAAAAGGGAAAAGGGTCAAAAATGCCCTTAAACTATGTGAAAGGAACAAAAATGCCCTTCGTTTATAGTTTGGCTCAAAAATGCCCTTAGCATTAATACTTTGGTTCAAAAATGCCCTTAAACTATGTGAAAGGAACAAAAATGCCATCCCTTTATAGTTTGGCTCAAAAATGCCCTTACCGTCAATACTTTGGTCCAGAAATGCCCCTATAGTTACAAAATGGGTCAAAAATGTCCTTTTCCGAATAAATGTATATTTTTTCTTTTTAAACACATCTTCGTCCTAATTAAAATATTATTGAAGAACACTATTCTTGTTTTCTTTCTTCTTGTAACACCCCAGAGAATTTTTCGAACTAAGACTCGAGCCGTCCTTCATGTGGAGTGAGATTTTACCGAGGAATAAAATTTCTTGAGTGTTAAGTTAAGGTCCCTACGTGTAGCACATTGAGTTCCAAGAAGAGTTGAATTGGAAATAGTCATTTTGGAAAGAATCTGGAAAATTTGGCTAAGTATGGAAAAAAAAAAAAGAGTTTTTGGTCAACTTTGAGCAGTCGTAACTCCTAGCTCAAAATGATTTAGACGAATTTCCAGTTATTTCTGGAAAGCCCTTGGAATGATCTTTCCAACGCCACCGAGTTTGCTTGATTCTGAGTTCGTGTGAGTGAGTTATGCCCTTTGGAAGTTGGGCTGTTGGCACAGTCGCACAGTCGCACAGTGCAGTTTGTTTAGTCCGAAAATTTTAAGGGTATTTTGGTCTTTTCCCTAATTTTTTCTTTGGGTTATATTGAGGTGTTAGACTGATGTTTGGATCATTTTTGTCCCATTTTAAAGAGTGAGAGTAAGAGTGAGAGTTAGGGCTTGGAAGATAAGAGAGAAAGAAGAGGAAAAGAAGAGGAGAAAGAGAAGAAGCTAAGGATCGTCGTGGATTTTCGTCGGGGGTGATCCCTAATCACGTATGTGAGTTCTTTAGTGTGGGTTGAT
>NW_026022348.1:0-1122 GCF_019186545.1 Solanum stenotomum | reverse complement strand
TCAGTTATTCTATCCTTGTATCTAATAGTTAGAAACCTTGAATTGCACAAATAGTTATGAGTTGAGGACACACAAATATGGATAGGGTTATAGTTTTTAACCACAAAATCTATAGTTTGGCTATCCAAACTTGCAACCAATAACCAAGGACAACCCTTTTTGCAACACCTAACTCTGACTCTTCCAGGCTCATTCACATATTTCTCAATTTGAATTTTTTCTTGAATTGCATACTTGGTTACAGCTTCTCTAAATTCTCTTACATTTGCAAACACCAAACCTAATTCCCAAACAATCTTCTCAGAATTGGATCAAAAATAACTCTGTTTTTTTTCTTCTTTCTAACAATTTGTTCAACCTCTTCACCATCTCCCTATCCTGTTTCTTCTTCTAATTCAAAGCTAGGAGCTTCATCACTAGGATAGTAAGGTTCATCACCCCCTAACTTACCTAATAAGCTATCCTTACTGCCAACATTTGTTTCATCATATCCTATATCTGGGCCCTTTTTCAGTAGTATGAATTTGTTCTGTAGTTGTGCCTCTAGTTCTCCTGTTTGACCTGTTGAAATGCCTTCTTGAAGCCCTAAAATCCCTATACTCTTCACGAACATCACTATCTAAACTCTCTTCACTGCTATACACTTCAGATCTCTCATCTGATTCATTTTTTGATTCATCATATGATTCATCATCTGAACTTTCTACACTTAGATTAGAAGGTTCAGCAGCAGGATTAGAAGGCTGATAAGAAGTGTTAGAAGGTTCACCAATGTAACGACCCTGAAAACGATCTAGTAAAACTAGAGCCTCACATGTGTATTTGAAGTTGGTAACTTGATTAAATTATGTAAAAGGGCTTAAGAGGTTGATTAGCTAGTTGATTTATCACCTTTATAAGCTAGCAAGACCTTAAGCTAAGTCATGAAATCAATTAGAACCTAGACCCTCAAAACAGTCCCCTAAAAATAGTTTTTAGTTTTAAGTTAGGAGTGAGGGTCAAATTTAAATGGTCATATCTTTTAGCTCAAAATGAATTAGGTGAACTTTTACCTATTCAGTTAAAGGTCTCTGAGTCCTCTTTCCAACGCCATCGATTTTGCCCAATTCCGACCTTGGAGTA
>NW_026022347.1:0-1632 GCF_019186545.1 Solanum stenotomum | reverse complement strand
CGATTTCACTTTCTCCAACTGCGAAATTTTCAATATCTTCTTAGCATCATTCACGGTTATCTTCCCCATCGTCTCCGCCGGTAGCAACGCCGTTGCCGTAGACGGAGCAGGTGGAGCTAGGCGTTCGAATCTAATCCTTTCTCCGGTAACATTCATAGATCTCAATTTCTCTCTCAATTTTTCTCCAACCGGAATAGACAAAAACTCCGGCAGTCTCGCCACATGATTGATTTCTCTCCTCTGGAGAAACCGTCCGAAGAAGTCACCGTTGACGAAATCCGGCGGTGTCGCCGGAATGTGAGAACGTTCTAGAACCGTTAGAGGTGGAAGTGGATCTAATTTTAGGGTACTAGATAAGCGTTTCGCTAAAATCCGGCGAATCGCCATTGATGATTTTGTGCAGTGAAGAGTGGGAGAAAAAACGGAAAACTTGTGATGGCTGAGTTGGAGGCGGAGGGGGGTTTATATAGGTCCGTAATTAGAGGAATACGCAGAATATTACGAGAATATTTATATGGAAATTATTTAATTTTTCCTTGTTAGTATCAATTTACTTTCCTTCTACCATTAGAGTCGTATGGTAAAGAATATTAAAAAAAATACGTTTGCATTAACTTTATATATATGTTAATAGTACTTTGTTTGAAATCCTTTTTCACGTAATGTGTATTATGAACATACGGAAATAATGGAGTATTAATAATGTAATTGATTTTAACGTATGCATTAATATGTTAAAGATTTAATTGCCCTCAAAATTACTTTAACATTTTTTTCATCATATTTACGGGATGATATTTTTGTAAAAAGTATATTTGAAAAAATTATAAAATATATATTATTTTTAATATATCAGATCAAACAATGCATAAAAAAATAATCTTTCCATAATTAATACGAATATAATTAGTACAAACATTACTAATACAAACATATCAAACGACCCTTGTACTATGCTATTGAAACTTATTATTGCTAATTTTTACTAACTTACAAAATAATGTATATTACGTTAAAATTTGTAATTATTTAATAAGTGACATAATCATGTAAATATTGTTTACATAGTACTTCAGATTTTTGAAGAGTGATTTCTTTATTTCCTGACGAATCAAATCTACATATATAAAGAATTAAAGAGATATTATTGTACAAATGTTAATTAGATTTTAAAATATTGCAGTAAGAAGTATTGTTTCCTCAAATAATTGTACAATTTTTTTTTTTGTGGGGGTGGGGGGATAGTTTTATATCTCAACTTTTTGTTTAAATAATTCCTAATTGTCTAAAATTACGCATAGCGTCTTGACTAATTACCAAACTTTTTATTTATGAGATTAACATCCACTATGTATATCACTTTTTTATTGAGCCAAACATGTGTCAAATTCCTAAATTTTGTAAATAATATATTAAGTAAAATTACAAATTTTATTGATTGCTTCCACGACTTAATTCATTGTAATAATAAAAAGTATTTTAATGGCAAGTGTGTATATATATACATATATAGAATATAACGAAGAATATATGCATATTATTTATAATAGTTAAGACTTAAGAATATATTTATCCTTTTTCTGTAATTAGTATAATTGTTTGGCTTCTTCATAATAGAATCCCACATGTTTT
>NW_026022346.1:0-1261 GCF_019186545.1 Solanum stenotomum | reverse complement strand
TAATATGATTGTATGTTCTTTTGTCATGATGTAGGCTATCCGCATATGTAGAAGTTTGTGGTTCTATAGTTAATATGTTTTTTGGTGTTAGTCTTGGAGTAAATGGTTTTTCGAATAGCTGGTTTAAGTTTGAATTCTTTTGTTTTTCACTAACTCGTTAGCTTGTACCTACAGCTATATTTAAACAAATGTTATGGGTTTTAAGGAGTTTCCCATCGTCTCCTTTTTGCTATGGGTTTTTTCCGTCTTCCGATCGACGTAGCTCCGCATTTTTATAGTCATGCTGCTGACTAGCTTTAGACTTCAGATTATCTTCATTTGTCTTTAGCTTTTGTATCTCGTTGTCCATAGTATCCACTTTTATACAAAGTGTAGTTATGGCTTTGAGTATCTCTTCCATTGTATTTTCGTTCTCAGTCTGAGTAGCTTTGTCTTGATAAGTAATCTAGTGCGTTTTTATATCCAAATGGTAATACATTTCATTCATAAAATCCTTGTGGTGCAGTGAATGATGTTAGTTTTTTAGATTCTTCTTCTAGTTTTAAGTGATAAAATCTTGATTTACAATCAAATTTGCTAAAATAATTATATCCCTGTATTTGTCTTGTCTTTAGTATTTTATTTGGTATCGGATAATTATATGTTTTAGTTTTTGCATTTAAATTTCTATAATCAATAACCATTCTACTTTTTCCTCTTTTTTGTTCACTATGTTTATTTACGATAAATGCCGGGCTTATATGCTTACTATTGCTTTCCTGTATATATCCTTTTTCTAGTAATTCATCTATATGTATCTTAAATTCGGTTAAATCATTAAAATTGTACTTTAATGGTTTTTGGGTTATTATACTGTTATTATCAATTAGCTCAATTTTTACTTTTGTTTTATGCTTTTCCCATCCTTGTAAAGGATCCTCACTATATAATAATTTTAACTTATCTTGAATTATTTTTACTTTATCTATAGAGAATATAATTAATTCTATTTTAGGGTCTTCTTCTTTTATATTTTCTAATTTTTGTGTAATTTTTTCACTTCCGTTTATCCATTCTGTTGTTTTTCGTTTTTTATTATTTACTCTTTTTGCTCCTATTTTTTGTTTACACGGTGTCGTGAACCACCAGTGTGTTTTTGTTATTATATGTGGGTATAATTTTTTCTAAAAATGGCATTCCTAATAGCATATCTTTTGTAGTTAATTTAAAGTTATATATTTCTTCTATAGTTAATATCTTATCCATATTTGTACTTTTATAT
>NW_026022345.1:0-864 GCF_019186545.1 Solanum stenotomum | reverse complement strand
AGCCTTTCACCCTCAGACAGATGGTCAGTTCGAGCGGACGATTCAGGTGTTGGAGGACATGCTCCGAGCATGTGTGATCGATTTTGGTGCTAGATGGGATCGACATTTACCCTTAGCAGAGTTTGCCTACAATAACAGTTATCACTCTAGTATTCAGATGGCCCCATTTGAGGCGTTGTATGGCAGACGATGTAGGTCTCCGATCGGTTGGTTTGATTCGGCAGAAATGGACTCTTTGGATACTGACTTGCTTAGAGATGCTATGGAGCAAGTCCGTAGGATTCAGTATAGACTGTTAACAGCCCAGAGTCGACAGAAAAGTTATGCAGACCGGAGAGTTAGAGCCTTAGTGTTTATGGAGGGCGATCATGTTTGGCTTAGAGTGTCACCTATGAAGGGTGTGATGCGGTTCGGCAAGAAGGGCAAGCTTAGCCCTAGATTCATTGGACCTTTTGAATTTTTGAGTCGAGTGGGAGAGGTGGCCTATAAGTTGGCCTTGCCACCTAGTTTGTCGGCAGTTCATCCTGTTTTCCATGTCTCTATGCTTCGGAAGTATATTCCGGATGAGTCACATGTGCTTTCACTCGATTCAGTGGAGTTGGGTCCAGACTTGACATTTGAAGAGGAACCTATAACTATATTGGACAGGCAAGTTCGAAAGCTTAGGACCAAGGAGATTGCTTCAGTGAAAGTGCAATGGAAGCACCGGTCAGTGGAAGAGGCAACTTGGGAGACAGAGTCTGATATGCGTGCCAGATATCCTCAGCTTTTTGAAGCTTCAGGTACTTTCTTTCACCGTATGTTCGAGGACGAACATGATTTTTAGTGGTGGATAATGTAATGACCCGGATTTTCATTTTTAGA
>NW_026022344.1:0-846 GCF_019186545.1 Solanum stenotomum | reverse complement strand
TTAAAGTGTTTCAAAAGTCTTTCACAAACGTTTTAATTTTGTTCTAAGACTTATGTTTTAAGTTAAGCAAAGAGTAAAGAGTTGAGTTCATTTCTCCAAAAATTATAAGGGAACTGAGTATTCCCAAGAGTTTAAAATGTTTTCACATTTGAACAAGAAAGGGAACATCGATTCCAAGAGAGCTTTTAAGCTAAGTTTTGAATAATTATCTCAAACCAAAGAAAGAAGTTTGTTTTAAAAAACACATGAGCTAAGTATATTTTGGGAGTAGTATTGAGCACCGATATGGGGATGCGAGTTCATATTAACTCAAGTCTCCATAAACCATGTAGTCATCATGGGTAGTAAAGGATCATACTTTTTAGATGATTCCTTAAGATGCTTTTAGTATAGACTAGTGAATCTACTTAGTTAAGGTATTATATATGACTGCAAAGTATAGGACAGTTCTGGCAGCGTGGACAAGACGTTGTATCATCACTTAGGCTCATAGTGGTGGTTTTCGGTTAGAGAATCTCCCACAGAAACTATTACTATATTATATGAGTAAAGTTGAGTTTGTTATTGCATTTTTTTTTAACGAACTAAGTTGTTTTCCACTGTTTTACAAGCTTTCTATATATTGCATATGTTTATTACTTTATATTGAGTTAAGTTATTCAGGAGTTGAGTAAAGTCAAGGTAGGTGTTTCTTTCAGATTCTTTTCAAGACTATGTTGTGTTTAACATTTCAACTCGCATACTTGTACATTCAATGTACTGATGCCAGTTGGCCTGCATCCTCTTATGATGCAGACGCAGGTAACCATGATCATCACCTAGCGCCTCGTTGATCCAGTTGAGCAC
>NW_026022343.1:0-607 GCF_019186545.1 Solanum stenotomum | reverse complement strand
CACTTGAGGGTTGTACTCCAAAGATTGACGGAAGAGAAGTTGTACGCTAATTATGAAAAGTGTGAGTTTTGGTTGAAGGAAGTTGCTTTCCTAGGCCATGTGGTGTCGGGGGATGGTATTAAGGTGGATCCTAAGAAGACCGATGTTATTAGGAATTGGCCTAGACCTTTGACCCCGTCGGATATAAGGAGTTTCTTGGGTTTAGCGGGTTATTATAGGAGATTTGTGGAAGGGTTTTCTTCTCTTGCTTCTCCTATGACTAAGTTGATTCAAAACAAGGCTAAATTCGTGTGGTCGGATAAGTGTGAGGAAAGCTTCCAAACTTTGAAAGAAAGGCTTGTGTCCGCTCCTATTTTGTCACTTCCGGATGGGTTAGAAGGTTATGTTGTTTATTGTGATGCTTCCCGCATTGGTTTGGGTTGTGTGTTGATGCAAAGTGGTAAGGTTATAGCTTATGCTTCTAGGCAACTTAAGGTTCATGAAAAAAATTACCCAACCCATGATCTTGAATTGGCCGCCGTGGTTTTTGCTTTAAAGATTTGGTGTCATTATTTGTATGGGGTTCATGTTGATTTCTTTACCAACCATAAGAATCTCCAATATGTGT
>NW_026022342.1:0-9608 GCF_019186545.1 Solanum stenotomum | reverse complement strand
TTCGACCTGAATTCTCGAGAATGAGATATGTAGGCGGCCTCGGTTGGTTTCTTTGTAAATTTCTTATTTTGTTAATCTCGAAGGGGGAACTACGTTTGACCTGATTCCTGCTTCAACGGGATACGTAGGCGCCACAAGGGCTCGGTCATATCTCCTGTAGGATTTCTATTATTCCTTTACAATAGAAACTGGGACAGAATTTTGAGAGGGACTCAAAATTTCTCAAAAAGAAGATCTCTCCACCAAAGTTGAGACTGAAGTTACTATGATATTTGCAACTGGGACAAAATCTTTTGAGAAGATCTCAAAAATTCCGTGATAGCTCACCAACGGTTAAAGATAAGCCAAGACTGTTAACTGGGACAGAAATTTTGAGATGACCTCAAAATTTCAACGGGGTTTATCGGCAGTTTAGAACAACTTTGAATATTTTCCAACAAGTAATCAAATGGACATCAAGACATCACTTCAAAGACGTTCGCTAAAGCTCGACGTGACATGACACTTGGCAGCGACATTTTCCAAATATTCTTTTAGAAAATCTATTTTTCTTAAAAACTTTTATTTCGTGTCCAACTTATTTTGCATAAATATGTTTTGTCTTATCTATCAAGAAGCGGGAGATCAGAAAAATCAACCGGAGATAGTCAAAACAAGGAGCAGACAACCGAAGAGATCGACACAGATCAGTTCATTTTTTAAACTAACAATTTTCCTGTGGATGCAGGTCTATAGGAAATATTTTATGCTTCTTATACTAAGAATTGGGAATATGAGTAACATTATTTTATTCAAATTCTCAGCAAGGCAAGGTTCATAACGAACATGCAATTACGTTCGGAGATGGGACAAATGAAACCTTGAAGAGAGAAATATTATTATTTTCCAGCAACTAAATATACCTGGAAGATATTTATCTGCGTTATATTATCAGATATGGTAATATTCCTACCCGGAGAGTCATTTATATCGTATTGTCAAATGAGATGATACCACTACTCCGAGGGTCATTTTATTCGTATTGTCGAATGAGACAATACCACTATCCGGAGAGTCATTTATATTGTATTGTCAAATGAGATGATACCACTATTCCGAGGGTCATGTTTATTATATTGTCGACTCAGACGATACCGCCATCCCAAAAGATACCCAGAAGATCACATATGTTGCTCGGTGAAGCATTATCTTCATTTGGTATCAGGGAGGCATCATGAAAAAAAGTCATGCATCGCGAAAAAGTCATGCATTGCGAGAGAGAAAAGTCATGCATTGCAAGAAAAAAAAAATCATGCAGCAAGAAAAATAAGTCATGCATCGCGGGAAAAGATCATACATTGCGGGATAAGGATTCATGCATTGCGAGAAAAGAAATCATGCATTGCAAGAGAAAGATTCATGCATTGCGGGAAAAAAAATCATGCATCGCGAAAAAGAAGTCATGCATCGCGGAAAAGTCATGCATTGCAAGAGAAGATTCATGCATTGCGGGATAAGGATTCATGCATTGCGAGAAAAGAAATCATGCATTGCAAGAGAAAGATTCATGCATTGCGGGAAAAATGTCATGCATCGCGAGGGAAAAGTCATGCATTGCAAGAGAAGATTCATGCATTGCGGGATAAGGATTCATGCATTGCGAGAAAAGAAATCATACATTGCAAGAGAAAGATTCATGCATTGCGGGAAAAATGTCATGCATCGCGAGAGAAAAGTCATGCATCGCGAAAAAGATTCATGCATTGCAAGACAAGATTCATGCATCGCGAGAAAAAGATTCATGCATAGCAAGAGAATGGGTCACGCATAGCAAGAGAAATATTCATGCATCGCAAGAGAAAGATTCATGCATCGCGAGAAAATCAACGTCGGCTACATCATTTTCATTTGCAAGGACAACATCAAGAGAACCATCAACAACGACATCAAGAGAACTATCAACATATTACATCTGCCTATTTTATTACTTCGTCATTAAAAGAAGAGTGCATTGAAGATTATATTACAAATACAAAACACAAGCTTTATTTGCTTCATGTCAAACCCGATAGAGTTGACGTTAAATATTCAAGGAGAACAATTAAGTGTCAACACGGTAAAAGACATTGTCTCCCATTTGAATTGCATTTTTATGCTAATGAGTTTTATCTCAGTCTTTGTTGAGAGCATCCAAGAGGATGAATTCTCAAAACAAACCACAGGTGCGGACGACATCAATTAGGATGCAGCACAACGTGAAACTTTTTCTTAGCAGCGAACTGGGACATAGTCCAAAGAGGGGTGTCAAACTCTTAGGACGCGAGTAGAAGAGCGACATCCACCACAATCAAACCACACCCCTATCAAAAGACATGTGGGTTTTTCTTAGGCTTTTCGGTTACAGTTTCACTTCCGAAAATTTTTGGTCTCCACCGGAAGCGAATTTCCAATCTGAGTGACAATGCACCAAGAGCTTTGGAAATTATGTCCATGTAAGTTCTTAATTATGGGTGTGAAGCGCGCCACATTCATGGCTAAGAGGTTGCAAGCCTCCTTTTCATACTCGACGTGCTTTGTCACTTTTCCAAAACCAAAGGTTATCTTGCATAATAGATTTCCTTTTCGATCGATAGAGTCGAACTACAAGTGGCCTAAATTCTCATATAGCCTGAGATATGTAGGAAATCCACCTTCGGGGTTCGGCCATAATTCCTAAAGTCCGTACCAAAATCCCTTTCCTATGGACGAAGGTGTGGTCGGTCAAAATTGGATTAGTCAAATTCATTTTCCTCGAATTTCTTATATCAATTCAAGTAAAATGAGGGACAGTTGTTGACACCTAATTTTGACCCTCCCCGATAATAATTAATTTCGAGCTTCTTAATTTTCAAATGATTTAAAGTAATTAATTTTAGAAATTTCGAAAAAATAAAATAAAATAAAATAAATAAGAATAATTTGTAAGTTGTTTCAAATAGTTTGTCACTTGTTATAATTTTTAAATAATATATATGTTTTATGTAATTATGTATGAAATAAGTGTATCCTATAAATATCCGAAAATCATCTCAAAAAGAAAAGAAAAAAAAAACATTTTATATTCTTTAGTGTATTTTAAAATGATGGCTAATTTTGAGTTAATTAGTTTTTGTTATAAATTCAAAATATCTTTCGAGTTTCTTTTATGTAAATTTTGTCAATATATATATATATATATATATATATATGTATGTATGTATGTATGTATGTATGTATGTATGTATGTGTGTGTGTAATTAGTATATTTTATAAATATTTAAAAATCATCGCAAAAGATTTTACATCTAGTTAAATATCTTATTAATTTACTTTAGTCTAAGTTATAGTTATAATTTCAAATTAATTAGTTGTGATTAAATTAATCATTTTTGCAATCGAATTAATTATTTTATTTCGTTAAGATTAAGAAGCTCCTTAATTACTCAATTCCATCAGCCCACCAATAACAATCCTCAACAACAATTCTTTCTCACTTTACCCAGTCAATTACAAAGACCCAGCCCACCTTGTCCTTGTCCAAATACAACCATAACAATATAACAAAATAACACAACACCAAATACCCAACGCGCATACGACCCCAATACCAAAACCGACCCCACCCCCTGCGTTTTCTTCTTCTTCCTTGCGTGTGAAACCCAGGAACTCAACACTGCAAATCCAGTGAAAAAATCCCAGAAAAGTCCGAAAATCCCACCAAATCGTGGCGCCTGTACACGTCCAATCGTCCCGTCCCCTTTTCCGCTTTTTCAGGGATTTCCAAATCTCTTCCACTGTTTGCCTTTGAAAAGAGGGAAGAAATTCAAAAAATTTTGAATTTTCTCAACGGATTTTACCCCCTAAATCACCCCAATCTTCCCTATAAAAGGCTCTCTATGCTCAAGTGATAGGACGGTTTTTCGAGATTGGAGTTTGAGGGCAGAGACACTAGTCTTGTTATCCAAAACAGAGGAGGAGAAATCGATAAAGGAAAAGAGATATAAGTTAAAAAGGTCACACAAAAAATACACATTGGATATTTATTTTCCTCGTTTCCTTGTGGGTTGCTGGAAACTTGTCGGAATCCTCGGAGTTTTCCGAAGATAGTGGTGATATAGTTCGCTCCAAATCACTCGTCTTGTCTCGGTTTGCTGCCCAGAAAAAGGTAATTTTTTTTATTTTTATTTTTGTTTTTTTTTTGTTTTGTTGTTCTGTTATGTTTGCTCCAATCATTCTCTGCCTTCCTGCTCATATGTTCCTAGTAGCATTTCATTTTTTCTTTTCATATTAGATTTAAGAAAAAAAAAAATGGATGATTACCTAACTAGACTCTTTAAGTTATTGAAATCTTACCTACTATTTGATTGAGGCGTAGTTGCGAATCTTTAGTTGATTTGTTCGTCTTGATCAAATTGCTAGCAACTTTATTATCTTCATAAATTTAAATATTGAGTCTGCCTATACATACCTAATTTGTCTCCCTCTTGTTCATCCGATGGTATTCGTAAAATTTATTGCTTATTTAGATGTTTATTAGCACCTTATGCTTATTATTGCAAATAAATAATCTCACAGCTTCATGTTTGTGCTATTAACATTCCTCAAACATGCTATTAGGTCGGATTCTCTGTTTGAACTTGGTCGAAATTCATGATTGTTCTCTTATGATTTAGACATGATGTTTCTCTATTCATGCCCTGCCCATGATAATATACTCTTGCTACGCCTGCTACTTAAATGAATGGAATTCATAAGCGAGTCCAACATTTGAGTGTAGTTTGGGTGTTGTCATTGATTCCAGTCGCCTATTTGAATTAACTGAGCTTCTTTCTTGATTGCATACCTTATTTCATTAACCTAGATTCCTTTCAACCTTTGCTTTGAGATTAGTGTTGCTTCTCTTTTAACTATGATTCCACAAATTTTGGAGTGTCAAAAAAGAAGAAAAAATAAAATAAAATGTTTTGCATAAAATGTTGGTCCCCTCCTTAGTTGATAGTCCCTGTTGCATATTCTGAATTAATAGTAGTGTGTCGTTAAATATTTTTGTTGTTATGATAGTTTAGATATTAAGGTATAAAGTCATTTCACTTATGTGATTTAGGCATTGTCCATGAAAATCTTAAGGAAAGAGTGAAAATTGTTGCTTTGTTACTTGCGTTCTTTGCTGTTTGGAAGTGAAGGATTTGACTAAAAAATATGATGAATTTAGGTGCTTAACTTCTAGTTATTTAAGAAAGTCGGTATCTGCTTTAAAATTAGCATAAATCGATTTGCTGCCTTTTGATGGAGTTATACCATTAAAATTTGTTTGTAGTAGTTGTTTAAGATTTAGATAATATTTTAATCTTCTCTTTCTCCAATCTTGTTTCTTTATTTTGTTTTCCCTTTGCAGTTTACTTCTCTGTTAATGTTCACTTGTGTATATTTAAGTGTTGTTCATGTATAGAAAATTTATCTCTTGTTCACAATTAAGTTTCATGCTAGTGATAATTACGGGAATATACATATATATATATATATATATATATATGTGTGTGTGTGTGTGTGTGTGTATGTATGTATTTTCTCTTCTTCTTTAATCCTTCCTTCAAGTGATTTATGTCCCTTGATATACATAGTTCTTAATTATTTAAGTCTTAAGCTCTCTACTGTTACTTTGTTTTTAATTTAATAGAGCATTTGTGAGCTTATTAATCTTTATCTTTTTTTTTTTGTTTGCATGTGATGTGTATTTGAGTCCAATGTGGACCCCTTACGTGCATTTTTGAGTCATACCGACACCAAATATCTCCGCTTTTTCGAGTCAGCCTTTATACAAAGTTTGGAAGCTGAAATAGGGCTCTTGGGAGCCAAAAACGCAGGTGGAAAAAGGCAAAAATACAACGATATACAATAGATATATCGATATACAGGTCAAGAAAAAATGAAAAATACAGGGCTAAGGCGAAATACAGCTGTTCGGAAGCAAGAAATACATGAAAAGGGCTGATATACCTGCCGATATACACTGATATACATCAGCTGTATACCAAAAACGGGAATGGAATTAAAGCTTAAAACTTCTGCGAAATTGGCCCAAGAAGGGGCCCAATTTCATTATCTCGTTTATTATTTTAAGTGTTCGATTGTGTGTTGACTAATCTTATCTAACTCTAACTTTAAATAACTTAATTAGATTCCCCAAAAGACGAGTTATTTCTTTGTGTCGGTTTATTTTAATACATTTTACTTGTTGTGCTCGCTTATTAATTAAATATTGATCGAATTTTATATTTTAATTAAGTTAAATCTTTGAACTTAAAAAGATATGTTTTAAGACCGCTTCACTTGATCACATCTTATTTTCTAAAGTCGTTAAAGTTAAAATATTTTTCTCAAATAAACTTTAAAAAATGTTAGTCAAAACCCTTTTCAATTAAAAAATAATATATATATATATATATATATATATAATATTTACTTAGTCATTTTCTCAAAAAGGTTAGTTAAAACTTTTGTTCTTCAATTAACTTAATAAATTGATTTAAGTTATTATTTCAAAATGAATAAAATAAATTCTAATTAATCTAGTTTTATTAATTTTCTAATCACTTGCAATTTAATTCAAATGTATCATTTTTGGGATCCCTTTTCTCTAAATAATAAAATAATATAAAATGCATAATTTATTTAATTATTTTTCTCAAAGTTAATCAAATATTGTAAGTTATTTATTTATTTTTTTTTATGTTAAATCGTTATTTTTCTAAAAATAGTCGAATATATTTTAGTCAAGTCGCAGGTCAACCGCATGTTAGCGGGCACTTCGAATGCTTAAACCCTTCTCGAAGTGTAAATTGAACCCCGAACCCTCTTTGGTATTTTCAAATGATTTTTTCTGTTTAAATCTTTGAAAATTATAATTTCTTAATTTCTTTTAAAAATTAAGTGGCGACTCTTTTCTAAGTATTTCTCAAATTGTTTTATACTTAGAACATTTCAAAAAGTGATTTTTCTAAAGTTAGGAAAATTACGGCACAACAGAAATGGCGACTCTGCTGGGGATTCAATTAGGTTCTAACCATAATGACTTGATTCTCTTTGACTATTTGCTAATATTTGTTGAATTGTTTTACCTCATATGTGCCTTATTTGCTTAAATTGTGATATCAACTGTCATTGCATGCATATCATTTATTCCGTCAAATGACATTTTCTTTTTCTTTTCACTTAAAGGACGATTATGCGGGCCGCAGTCGTTCGTTAACCAAATTTTTCTCGGGGCACCCTGACGAATGTAGTTGGCTACTGGATAGTCAACGGTCGTTAATTGTCCCAGCCCAAGTAGTCCGCTTGGGTCACCAATCCACTTTAAAAAAAAAAAAAAAAAAACTCACTCTTAGTCATACTAGGATAGAGCAAGACCAAATCCCGGAAATTTAGCGCATTTTTTAACTAAGATGACCCAACACCCAAGGCATGTTGGGCCCATTAGAAAGACCACCTTGAGTCCAAAGGGCCCACGGCTCGAACGGACGTTCATACTTACGTGCTTGAAGGATGTATGCGCTATTTGACAAATTGTTGTGTCTTGGGTTTGGGGGGTATCTAATTATTTGTATGTTTTTGTAGATGGCCAAGCAACACTTGAGTTTCAAAATGGTCACCGAGACGCCGAGCCTCCTCCGTGTATGGTGGAGCAATCTCAATGCATATCAGAAAAGGGAACTTTCCATTCACTTGGGTAACCTTCCATCGATAATGAATCTCAAAGTTTGGCCCAAGTTCATTGAGGTGGTCACTCGATTTTGGGATGATGAAAGGATGGTGTTCCGCTTTGGAGATGTCGAAATGACACCAACTGTCGAAGAAATTAAAGATTGCCTAGACAACGTCGGAACGTGCCAGAAAAGGAAAAATCATCCAGATCACCACATTTTGCTACCAGATAAGCCGACCAACACAGAACTGAAGAACATGTTGTTACTAGTAAATGCAGACTGGCTAGACACCCCGAGTATTCCGTTTCTGAAATTCTACGAACGGTGGGGACACGAGAACTATTATAAGAATTTTCCAAATGAGTTTCTCAGTCGCAGTAGTTGGAGTCAAACTCAAACCTTAGCATTTGCTGTATGCCTCTTAGGGACGATGGTATTTCCTCAAGGCGAAGGGAATGAAATTGATACTCGGGTTGTCATGGTTACACACGCCATCTTCGAGGGTGTTGGTAAGAAAGGACAAGTTAAGAAATACTTCAACCTAGCCCCGATCATTCTGGCCGACATCTACCGATCTTTGGGTCAATGCAAAAACGGGTTTCCATTTTTTCAAGGTTGTAATATTTTGCTACAGTGGTGGATGTCTAAACATCTGGTGAAGACATACGAGACTCAGAAACAGAAATTGGCCGAACCACAAAAAGAAAGCCGCCTCGACCATTATGAGTTCCATTTGAGCAACAACAGGTTCAAGATCCACAATACTAGGGAATCGTGGGCCAAAGTCTTCCATGACATAAAAGAGGAAGACGTACAATGGATGTTTCAAGATTTCATGTCAGAGAAAATAGCTATTCAGGGGGCTAAGTGTCCTTTCCTATCCTTCCTGGTATTAGAGGGGTACGACCTTACAATCCTAGCAGGGTAATGCGGCAATTCGGCAGAAGACAAATTCTACCTTTCAAAGGAGACACTAGCCGCTACGTCTTTGACTATAACGGGTGCGACAAGATACCTCACTCCAAGGATATTTGTCAAGAATGGTCTGGACGGGTCAACCTAAAAGAGAGCATGGCAGAAAATAGATATGAAGCCGGGTATGTGGATGAATACAAAAAATGGTTGCAGAATGATCTGCGTGGTACACTTGACCCAACGCCACGCACGGGTCGACAGATTGAAGATGTCCAGGTAAGGCTCCAAATCCAAGCCTACCATTTTCAGCAGGAATGGGACCGAAGAGAGCAAGAGTTTCAACGTAGGGAGCAAGAATACCTGCGTAGGGAACAAGAATTCGAGCATAGAGAATATGAAAGCCAAAGGGCATTAGCCTTTGCCACGCAAGAGTTAGCTGACGCGAGATCCTGCCTGATACGTTTGGACTTGAACTTGAATGATCAACTTAACACCCTCCAGGGCGTGTCAATGTCTTCCAAAGCTGTGTTCGCTGAGCCGCATGTGATAACCAGCAAGTTTCTCATTCGTGAAGAAGTGGAAAAAGCAAGAGGAGGAGCAGGTCCTTCAGCATTTTAGTTATCTTATTCCCCTGCGTGGGATTGATGTTTTTGTATTTGCAGCTTATCCCTTCCCTAAAAGATGTATCCCTTTGCTTAACTTTGTAATGAATTCTCTATTGTTTATGAATTTTGTTTTAGGGGTGCAACAATTTGTTTTAAATGGCGCAATACATCCTTCAATTCGCTAGGCCTACCCTTGGCACAAAAGGGTCACATGCATGTTTAGGACGCGAAATTTGCCTATTTACTTGTGTGTTTAACTGTTTGTGTGGTACGTTGCTTCGAATGAGGACATTTTAGCCCACTCCTTGTCAAAAAAATAAAAATAATATATATATATATATACAAAAATTGAAAATTGTCAAATACAAGTCACTACTAAAATGTCCGA
>NW_026022341.1:0-709 GCF_019186545.1 Solanum stenotomum | reverse complement strand
ACAAGTCAATTGTATGAGTTGTTACATGTCATCTTATATTCTGATGAGTTGAGGCCTTTACTTTTAACAGTTACTGATATGCTAGACGTATCCAATCTTTTTTTTTTTTGATAAAGGTAATGTTGTATTCATCAGCATTAAGGATATGCTGGAGACCTCCAAAAAATGGTTTCCACCAAGAGAAAAAAACAAAAAGGCTAATAGATTACAAAGTGCCTATAAAATCCAAAATTTGTGCAATATCTTCTATCCCTTCCTCTTTACACCAAAAATAAAAAGTAGTCAAGCAGTTCCATTTGACTTTCTCTATTGAATTAGCTTTGTTATCATAGCATTTGCTATTTCTTTCTTTCCAAATACACCACCAAATGCATGATGGTATTATACTCCACCACTTTTTCTTAGATTTTCTCCCCCCTCTGCTGATCCAGCAACTAAGTAGATCTGCTGTATGCTCAGGCATAATCCATTCAGTATGTGTTAGTCCCAAAAAAAGGTTCCACAATTGTGTTGTCACTTTGCAATGGAGGAACAAATGGTTATTGGTTTCCTCAGTCTCATTACAGAGAGAGCACCAAGAAGCAATATAGAAACCCCTACTTTTTAATTTCTCATGAGTGGAGCAAGCTCTTCTGGCAACCAACCAGGAAAAACACTTTACCTTGGTTGGCACCTTGTTCCTCCAAATCTGCTTCCAAGGGCCAGGTTT
>NW_026022340.1:0-368 GCF_019186545.1 Solanum stenotomum | reverse complement strand
GATTTAGGGTTTAGGGTTAGTCTTTAGGACTTACGGTTTAAGGTTTAGGGTTTATGCTTTTGGGTTTTGGGTTTAGAGTTTAGGGTTTAGGGTATAGGGTCTAGTGTTTTGGGTTTCATTTTTAGGATTTAAGGTTTATGGTTTAGGGTTTAAGGTTTAGGATTTAGGATTTAGGGTTTAGGGTTTAGGATTTAAGGTTTAGGATTTATAGTTTAGGTTAGGGTTGAAGGTTTAAGGTTTCGAGTTTAGAGTTTAAGATTTAACTTTTAGGATTAGGGTTTAGGGTTTAGGGTTTAGGGATTATGGTTATGGGTTTAAGGTGTAGGGTTTAGGTTTTAGTGTTTAGGGTTTAACGTTTAGGGATTTAG
>NW_026022339.1:0-588 GCF_019186545.1 Solanum stenotomum | reverse complement strand
CTATTTTTATTAACTACATTTTACCGGATGGATGTTTTCCGATGTTGTTTCGTCTCACACATTGAGGTTTGTGATTGAAAATAAAGAATTGTGATGAAAAATAAAGAATGAACAAGAAGAGGAAAATGGATGAGATGTGAAGAAGAAGAAATGGGGGTGGGTGTAAGGAGGATTTTGACTTTTTAATATTTTTTAACTTTAATTTTATCTGACACACTTGTTTTTATTTTCTTGCCACGTCAGTTGTCGTAAAGATGTACAACAAATCATCATAATATTTTAAGTATGTAACTGACTTTTCGAAGCAAAATAACATGCATCTTTCCCCATTATTGAATGAAACGACTAATGAATGAATATATATTATTGAATGGCATGATTCATGAATGAGTACATTATTGAATGGCATGACTTATGATGAGTATATTATTTACCAACATGAGTTGTGGTGCAATGGTGGGAGTGCTTCACCCTTAACCAGAGGTCTCGGGTTTGAGCCCTGGGTATGGAGAAAATCCTGTTGGGAGCGCCACCCCCGAATGGGCACTGCAGTGCGTGATCCGGATTTAGTCGGAACTCCAATGTGGG